>NC_071354.1:205697410-205997410 GCF_943734655.1 Sabethes cyaneus | reverse complement strand
GGGGAAATTAGTATTTCATTTGTATGGGACCTCCCTTCCTCTTAGCGGGGAGGGGTCTCTAAATATCATAAGAGCCTTCCAAAAGCAAAGCCGTGGGCTTAAACCGTCATTAGACATTACCCTTCTTTATCGACTTCGCAGCCGGCTGTTTAGAGTACAGGAAAATTACGGGGCCAGTGTAACGATCCTTCTGATTCTATCTAGCAAGCACCGCCTAGCCGAGATTCGAACATAGGACGACTGGCTTGTTAGACCAGCATCGTACCTCGATGCTAACTGGGTGGACCATAAGAACCTTCCCCGGCTCCAAAACTCCTGCATGCAAATTTTCACACCGATTCGTTCAGTAGTTTCAGAGTCTTTAAGGAACCATACGAACAGACAAACAAAATTCATTTTTATAGGTATAGGCACGGGGTAAATCACTTCCTGCATAAATATTCAATATGTGATAAATATTGATAAATATATTTACTATTTTAAATGTATCCACCTCATCATAACAACTCTTGCCACATACTTTTATAAGACTTGGAAGCTCAAGATTGTATGAAAAAGGTGGAAACTTTCGTAAAATTTTATCTATACCGGTAAATACATTTAGCACCCGGGTAAAAGTATGTAAATATGCATAAATATATTTAATATATTTATTAATTATGAAATGATTCGCCCCGTGGGTATAGGTAACTCGGAAGTTACAGCACCTACAAATAATGATGGGTGATTTTTAAGAAAATATCTTGACATTTCTTAAAAAATACTGAAAAAAATAAAAATAAATTTCTCTCAGTGAGTCAGTTATAAGAGCTTTATAAAAACTAAAAACCGATTTTTCAAAATAGGCTATCTCAGAAATAGTTTTTAATTTTTTTTATAGATAGGTAATTATGTGACCTACATGTCTTCCATACATTGCAAAATGGGAATCTCTAAGGGAAATGCGTTTGTCTAACAAAAACGTTCTTATCTTAAGTAACAATTCTAAAGCCATTTGTTATTACTTGAATTTTATAAAGGTTTTACTGTGGTATTAACCCATTATGACACGGGTATACCTAAATTTGGACCAAATGAAGCGAAACTCTGTAATCTATTATATTATGGCTCGAATGTGTCGGGAAACGCAAAATCGTCATTTGAAATGTTTTCAAGGTCAAAATATAAATTAATATTTCATAGGCTCAGTTTCAAACAAACAAATTACAAAGTTGTTTACAGATTTCTTATCGAATTTGGTGATAGACTTTACATATAAATACCAATTTACATTCAGGTAATGTTTCGTCACTAAATGTAGACTTTATCATGCGTTTTGGAGACAATGTTACTTTCGCCATTTTTTCCGCCATTGATAACAACTTTGCACTGTTGAAAATACAGATGAAATGACAAAAAATGACAAATTATATCACACACACATCAGATTGATGTCTTATCTCTCTTGTAGTGATATATTAACAATGCTAATTATTGAAATTCAGCAGTAAACAGGTTTTGAAGACGAGGTATGATATACTCTAGGACATAATGGGTTAATCATTACCTCTGGTTTTATTATGTTATTACGCAAAACGAAGAGAATACGAGTCAAAACACACTTAGAGCTAACAAAAAGCATAATAAATATGTTAATAAAACATATTTATTGTGGTTGCTCATATTACCACGAATCACAAATTTCGTTGGCGCGCTGATTTTACCCTATCCTATCCTGTCAATATGCACGATAAAATTTAACGCGCATACGCTGCAAACCAATAGAGGCTGCTGAAAATTTAATAGTTATTCCATGGAATATTTTGTTATGGTCGCTATAAATCGAATCGATCAAGAGGATCTGCCAATAAAACTATAACTTTTTTGTTCATGGATGTATTTTCAAGTTAACAAAGCTGGTGAACTGATTTAGCTTTTTACCAGAGCAAGCTGTATGCTTTATAGCATAGCGAAAAGCATAATTAAATTATGGCGGTAGCTGTCAAGTAGCGAAAAACAATATCAGTTTTATTGCTGCTTTCTACAGGGTGTGATAAGGCTACTTAAGGTTATAACCTGATTTTTTAATAGAAGGTTCCTTGGTCGGAAGGCAGTTCCGGTGCAGCTGATAGATTTATTAGCGGTTTTATGAAATTGGTCATGAAAACCAATAGAGAAACGTAGTAAAACTTGGAATTGTTACTTGCGATAGCTCTGCATTAAGCAAATGTTTATCCCAACTGACCAGTCAACCGCCCTGGTTTAATAAGCCAATCGTCGTATGTTCGAATCTCGGCTAGGCGGTGCTGCTAGATAGAGTCAGTAGGATTGTTGCACTAGCCCCGTAACTGTCCTGTACTCTAACAGCCCTCTGCGACGTCTGTCGGTAAAGAAGCGTAATGACTAAAGACGGTTATGTCCAAGGCTTTGCTTTTTTATCCCAACTGGCAATGATCAAAAAGCAAGCTCGTTGTTATGATACTATCCAATCTTTTCCTGTTCCGCCCCGCTTGTGTTTTGTCATATTTGCTTTCTTATTTCCTAGCTGCAATACTCAAGGCACGAAAATTGATTTTCAGTAACCAGTTCTTACCTACCCTTGCTTCATGCTGAGCTTTACATTACCCCGAAGACGCTTCTTATGACTAGTATACTGGTAATGAAGACCTATTGAGGTAATGGTGTTTGAACCTCATGAGGACTCACCAATGTTAACTATAACGAAGTGAAACAAGTTTTGGTACAGTAGGACATGCATCGAAGCAAGGGTAAAACCCTCATGCACATAAGCACGCATAAAAAAATATAAGCTTATCGCTTACTCAATAACGATAAAGCACAGAAATGCAGTGTAGAATACAGCATACACCCGGGCAACATTACAATAGATCAGTAATGTTGTGGTCAAAGTGATTAGTCCATAAAAAAAACAAATACCAGTTGGTATATTTCTGTGTCGTCTGTGTTTGGAAAAGCGTCTATTGCACAGTTGGTAAAATCGACCGAAAAAAACGAAACTTTTTAAAGGCGCTACTTTTAGTGGTAAAAAGTGACTGTTTTATGTAAAAAATCACGAGAAATCGATTGGTGATGGTCTAAGCGCGCGAAAATGTCGGCGAGTAGCCCATTTACCCTATTTTCTAATAGTTTTGTAAGAATCGTGTCCAAACTCTCTCTAATTTGAGATTCTTTTGTAAGAAAAGGATAAGAATCTTAGGAAAAAGGTATATGAACAATTTTATTTCAATACAACATAATCTAGAAGTATATTTTGTCCCATTTTACACAAAGTTTTTGTACTACAGGCAAAATGCCAATTCGATACTTTTACCAGAGATTTTAAAGAAGGTATGCCTATTGGAGAGGTTGAAAAAGTCAGGAGGTCAAATAACGATCAAATTTTTCAAAAAAATGTCATGTAAGGGAATGTTTTGCTTTGTTTTACCCTACAACTTGTACTGAAATCTGAGAAAGAATTGATAGGAAAACGTGCAACGGTAAAACTGCTCCGCTTTCATTCAGATTTGGTGTGTTTGTTCCTAGTCGAAACATTTTAGACACATATTTTTTTAACTGAACGCTTACGGTGCCCTTTTTTGAGTTAGGGTGGTATAACACTGGAAATAGTACCGGAAGAAAGAAAATCAAAAATTTCAACTCCATCGTGTTCCCCAATTTGTGTTTTACACAAGAGGCACTCATTATCATAAGGTATTCTGTGCCAAACGAGAGATGCAGCGTTTTGAAGCAAGTAATCCCCCCGCTTTCTCATGAATAATCAAGGGTAAAATCACATTTTTGCGATGCTCTCTATATTAGTTTAAAATTGCGTAAAATATGTTAGTTGTTTGACCGTAGCATTGTACAATGTTTTAGGCTCGCCACAATAGCCACTAGTTTTTGGCAACATTTTCTTAAGATTTGGCAACATTGTTAAGATAAACTTTATTATACGCGTAAGTCTCGTTTTACGTCCACTATTGGAAACTTTAAAAAAGAGGAAGTTAATTCTAACATTGGACGTATAAAAAGAGCACGTTAATTCTACCTTCGGACGTAAAGAGAAATCACATAAAATGAATGATATTCTAATGTATACGAAAACTTCTATGAATAGAAAGTCATTAAATTATAGTCAATTTTCCTAGCTGTGAAGCATTACTGAAAAGTTTATTTTCGGCAACCACTATGACACTGAGTGACTGATTAGCTTCTGGTAATGAATTGTACGCCCAAAGCTTGTGACAGCAGCAGCGTCCACCACCACATTGCGACGATGTGAGGCGACGTACGTATGCACTATGGGCCAGAAATTAAAATTTCGGGACACATGTATTTGCGGTTAAACGGCATGTCTCAGCTCAATGTGGTCTTCGGCAACTTTTTGAATGAAAAAATGATGCATCTTTTGAAGGGGTCGTCCAATATTTAGGTGTTACTTTAACAACAATTTAAGTAATAACTTTTTGAGTACATTTTTTTTCACCTTTTTGGTTTTAAAATATTAAAGATAAACCAATTTCAAGTATTTTTCCTGAAGATATCAAACTTCTACCTTTTACCCATTTTCAGCAATAGACCTTTGTTTATAAACGACCCCTCAAATCACATTCCTTCTTGTAACATGTTTATTTCAACAGACAGCTCAATGTGATGTTCTAGACAACATTTTGCACATAAAAGAGGAATATTTTTGCTGAAGACTGTTTTGCTTTTTCTGCATTAATTAATAAGATATAACTGTTTTTAGGTTAAAAACTGTCTAAAGAAAAATGTGTATTTTTTCAAGGGTGGTGTCTTCGGAGAAGTAAAATAATAAAATATAGCGCATCTTCCTGCACTATTAGGGTGATCATGAATTCACCTATTAGGGTGATACAAACTTTTGTTTTCTTAAATAATTTAAAAAAAAAGTTTTTTTCTCCAAAAGTTGCAGAACATACTAAAATAAGCAACTTTGCTGAATAAAGTAACTATCTATCTCTTACCGGTTGCGAAATATAATGATGTGTTAAAAAATTAGCACTTAAAAATCAATTACACTCAATAACTTTGCACGTGATTATTTTATTGCTTTCAAATGTTCTACAAAGTTATTCAGTATGTTGAAATACATATTTTCTGTGAAGACCGTTTGACGCTAGGATGCATATTTATTAAGTTATAAAATGTATGAAAAAAAAATCCGCTCTATTCCCAGGTATTCCCAGCCATGATATTCCCAGGTATTCTCTGAAATACATATTTGGGCAGATAGCTTTAATAATTCCCTACAAATTGGTACACAAACTAATTGCAGATACTTGCAGATGGCTAAGATATTTGGATTTTTCATCAGACGGTTTTTAACCTAAAATCAATTATATCTTATTAATTAATACATATAAAGCAAAACAGTCTTCGGCAAAAATATTCCTCTTTTATGTGGAAAATATTTTCTAGAACATCACATTGAGCTGTCTGTTGAAATAAATATGTTACAAGAAGAAATGTGATTTGAGGGGTCGTTTATAAACAAATGTCTATTGCTGAAAATTGGTATAAGGTAGAAGTTTCATATCTTCAGAAAAATTACTTGAAGTTGGTTTATCTTTAATATTTTGAAACCAAAAAGATAAAAAAAGGTTTACTCAAAAAGTTCTTATTTTAATTGTTGCTTAAGTAACGCTTAAATATTGGACGACCCCTTCAAAATATCCATCAATTTTTTATTCAAAAAGTTGCCGAAGACCACGTTGAGCTAAGACATGCCGTATAACCGCAAATATTTTTGTCCCGAAATTTTAATTTCTGGCCCATAGTGGTATGGTCGCATTATAATTCACAGTGGCGAATGATAAATATTCCATCAAGTTTGAAGTTCATATTTTTCGCTGAATGATTCCGTGTGAAGTACGATACGATACGTTACGATACGGTTTCAGTGTACGTAGCTACTAACTCGGAACATTACTCACTGTTGATAAGCCATCTATCCGGGAGACGCTTTTCAAGCTTAAATCGCGTGACTGCCATGATGATTGGTGATGGGGTTTAAGGTGATGGCGGCGGCGACCTGCTTGCTGAATGCATTATACACTCGAAATTTGAATGTGAGTTTATCTCATTCCTGAACGTTATAAACATATTTCAACCATCCTGTTTGCCAGCGCATTTTTTTAATATTTTGTGACATAAGACATAAGCAAGAATTTTGGGTAAATCATTTCGAAGTGGCCTTTCGCTCAGCCCACCCAGAGCTGTTTTTAAACGAAGAAAAGCCTCCCATTATCTGTAATTGCTCTATCGTCAGCACACGAAAGTGGCTCTTCGGAACTGTTGAGCTGCGACTGCGAGCGTGTTCGAGGGTTCAAATATTGTACTTCTGTCATCATCAGGTTGAATTATATATTGGTTGCACGAGACGAGGCTCGTTCCCTCTATCCATCGCTAAAACCTCCGCTTGTTTGCATGACTATCGAACGCAGTTAGCTTGTGCCATTCATTACATGCCATCGTTTATTTACATTACATGAAAAAGGGTAATCACACTGTTTTCATCATCAAGGCCATAAATTCAACAGGTACCTATCAATAAAAATAAAACAAGTGTCCGTTAGATGACTTTCGTGATTTGGCATTCTTCTTTACTGGAATTACAATTTGTTTGAGAAAATTTCCAAAGTAATTACCATTCCTCAGTTTCCCTCTGTGTCTAAACTAGTTTCGACCTCGACTACATCCGTTTCGGGCGTGACAAGTGCGATCAAATAGGCAGACCGACGAACGCAGCGGAAGAAAGTCATAATCACATTCAATAGCCAGTCAGTCAGTGCCGAAAAGCTCTAGCGACGGCACTTTAGTCATCAAGCATTCTTATCTGGTTGCTTTCCTATTGCCATCATCTCTCACCGGCACCGGCACGGCACGGTACGGCGAGAACTCAGGCGCCTCGCCCGGAACACCTACAGGTGAAGGGGTTAGCGCTGTTGTCGATGGCCGTGACTCAGACCCGATGCCTGCCCGGCGGCCCCGTTCACCGGCCGGCGATGACCGAGCGAAAGAGATTTATTGCAATCTAGAGACCTGCGGGAATGAGCGATATACGAACGAAGATGAGGCTGGACGTGGCCGGAACTGACGGCACTGACGAACGAAGTTCCATTATCTTTGTGTGTTTTTTTCCTCCGACAAATATAAATTTTCAACTTCCTTCCATCGTTTGTCGGAGTGTCACGGAAAGTCGGTTAGTTAAATCGCAGATG
The DNA here is from genome assembly GCF_943734655.1 of Sabethes cyaneus. Taxonomy (NCBI): domain Eukaryota; kingdom Metazoa; phylum Arthropoda; class Insecta; order Diptera; family Culicidae; genus Sabethes; species Sabethes cyaneus. Next base: position 205,990,187 of record NC_071354.1, on the reverse strand, counting down.
GAAAAGCGAGAGTCGTGTGTTGCTTGGAGCGATAAAAACACCGTGTAAAATATCAGCAACACGATTGTGGGTCACCGAAAGTCGCTATCAGAGTTGTTTGCTTGTTTTGTTGCAAATAGATTAGGTGTTAAGTCTACAACAGTGCAATGCTATGGTGAGAAAATGTGGAACAGTTGATTCTTGACCAAACAGAACAGGTCATCATCGCGTGACGCGTGCGGAACAGTTCGACCTCGGTAACTAGGTATTGACGACAGGCCGTGAAATCGAATATTTGCAAGACACCGTATAAACAAGAAGCGCCGAAAAAATGGGGCTATGGGACTCAAGGGGATGCTTCCACTCGGAAACGCAATCATTATTACCGCTGACTAATGACTAAAAGTGAAATTCTAGATCATTAGAACGTGCGTGTGCGGTAATAGCAGCACGAAAGCAAGAAAAATTACATGCTGCTCGGACTCGTCGACCATCAACCGGACTGAAACGATGGCGTATTTTTCCGGGTTTGTTCATATCCACTGGTAACAACATAGACAGTTTACAAATAGACTTCAAACCAGTAGCAGTACTAAGCATGCACTAGCTGGGCATAGTTATCTTCTTACTGATGAACTATAACGATGGCAACAACAGACGGCCAAAACCGTACGAAAACCAACGATGTCGGGTACTCCGTCACTGTTACGCTTGGAACGTGAAAAACATGTGCACGTATTCAGCGAGATTTAATTAAATGATTCAACAATGTGCAAATTAGAATGTTGCCGCAAATATTTCGGTCTGTGATACCCATAATTGGCATGGGTAAATTAATTGCAGTTGCTTAATTGCATTAGTTCGCAACTAGCAAGCAGCACCGTAATTTGTTTCAACGCACTATTGAATGGATTCCCCGTATAATCGTAGCAAAATACGTCGAACTACATTGCCATTTTACAAAGGATTTTTTGTGTGAATATTAGAAGTAGGATCATTTCAAAAATTCATTCCCATTCGAATGGACTAATAAAATCATAGCAAATTCAGTTCAATTAAATTAAATTAAAATCATGGTCCGGTGTCATCATTCTACAGTAGATACGGATTCAACCCACATCCAATCCAAACATTTCTTATTGACCCGGTTATTAATGAAAGAACCGATTTTGAGCGCAGATGTTTTGCTCATGTGGCTTTTAATTAAATTATTGCAAAAAAAATGTCCTGTTGCTGTGCTGCAGTGCAGCATTTCCTTCAAGCCATGACGATCGTGCAATGCGTGCTAATGTGTCTTTTCTACCTTTTTTTCTCACTGTTTCTGACCGTCGAAGTGGCGCATCACACCGCCGGCAAGGTGGAAGCGTGTGCTGCGTTCGTGAAAATGGCAAACAAAGTCGAACCGTTTGGGTAAATGTATCTTCTCTTCACGAGTGGATAAACGCGGCGGCGGCGAAATAATTGGCACGAGTGCAGCAGCACTAATTGGCGCTAATATCAGGTTTGCTTTACAGATTGGGTACTTTCGCGGGATCGACCGGGCGGAGGCCACGAAATAGAGACGGCTATGAATTGAGACTTTGTTTGAGCTCGGTTGTCCCAATAATATATAACGATTATATTTTAAAGTTATCGCCTTGTCTAATTGACCATCACATGACCAAAGTATTTTTTCTGGCTGACTAAAATAAAGGTCAAGGATTTTTTCGGAATGGAAATTTTCATGAATAGCTAACTGTACTTTCACCTAAAAAATTTAGGTGGGACGACAGTGAGAATAGGGCCCAATCATCTATTTATGTATCTATCTATACCTATTAAAAAGAATTTCTGTCTGTCTGTCCGTATGTTCCTTATAGAATCGAAAACTACTGAGCCGATCGGAGTGAAAATTTGTATATAGGGGTTTTTGGGGCCAGGGAAGGTTCTTATGATGGTTAGAGACCCCTCCCCCCACTAAGAGGGGGGGCTCCCATACAAATGAAACACAAATTTCTGCATAACGCGAGAACTAATCAAGCAAATGGAACAAAATTTTACATGTAAGTGTTTTTGGAGACAAGAATTTTTTCTATGGTGAATTAAGTCCCCCCCTCCTAAAGTGGGGGCATACAAACGAAATACAAATTTCCTCATAACATCAGAACTAATCAAGCAAATGAAACCATATTTGGCATGTGAGTGTTTTTGTAGGCAATTTTTTTTCTATGGTGTATTGAGACCCCTCCCCTCTTTAGGAGGGGAATAATTACCTCTCTCCCTTTTAAGACGGGGGGGCTCCTATACAAATGAAATACAAATTTCCTCATAACTCGAAAACTAATTAATAAAATGGAACCATATTTGGCATGTGGGTGTTTTTGGAGGCATGAATTATTTCTATGATGAATTAGAACCCCTTACCTTTTTAGGAGGGGGGGCTCCCATACAAAAGAAAAATAAATTTCCTCATAAGTCCAGAACTAATCAAGGGAATGGAACCAAATTTAGCATGTGGGTGTTTTTGTAGGCAAGTTTTTTTATATGGTGAATTGAGACCCCTCCCCTCTATAGTAGGGGAATAATGACCCCTCTTCCTTTTAAGAGGGGGGCTTCCACACAAATGAAATACAAATTTCCTCATAACTCAAGAGTTAATGAAGCAAATGGAACAAAACTTGACATGTGGGTGTTTTTGGAGACAAGAATGTTTTCTATGGTGAATTGAAACCTCTCCCTGCTTTAAGAGGGGGGCTCCTATACAAATGAAATACAAATTTTCTCATAACTCTAGAAGTTGGGGGAGTTGTTTTCTACTTTACTGTGAGGAAAATTTGTATATTAAAACACCCATGAACTCCTCAGAAACTTGCAAAACTCGAGATTGTGGCAAAGGTCATCCGAGACTCACGATTTATGTACAACACAGTTTAATTTGTGGCAATACGAAGTTTGTCAGCTAGTAATATATAAAAGTGAACGTGGTTATGGTTGTATGTATGCATATTCCGCCATAACTCCAGAACGCTTTGCCCGCTCTTCACCAAACTTGGCGCACATGGAAAGTTTACAAAAAGAGGAGGCGATCTCTTACAAGGGAGGGAGAAAGGTTCAAATGGATAAAAAGATGCGTTTCTCCTGCATTTAGACTGGTATCGGTCCGGTTGTAGGGTACCGGAGGGTATTTTCAGCCCATTAAGCGGTAGCCTGAGCAACATTCAGGAATTACGTTGCAACTATATTTATTCGAGACAAAATTTGTATACCAATTGATAGAATCGTCGCGAGAAATGATGTTACTGCGGCTATTTTAGGCCCATTTTCTATAGTGGTGTCTGTATTGTTTAAATATCCGGCACGACGAAAAAGCCTGCATGGTTCAAACCATATCAGTTATAAAGCAATCCACCAAATAACTCAATAGGTGATACTGCGCGTGCGTCGACCATAAATTCTTCAAATTTGCGCAATTAACAATAAAGCTGATTTTTGGGCATATTGTTGGGGCTTATCAAAGGCTTATCGTCTACCAAAAACCAGCTGTATCTATTTGAAGAAGCCTGAGAAATTACAATGAGCAAAAAGCACCACCCAGGGGCGTATTCGGTGGATTATTGTCCTTCAAAAGCAGATAAAAAAAGATACAGATGGATGACGTGATAACGGATAACGTGCCGTTATTGCCTACATACCGGCTCATTGAAGATAACTAGTTTAGCAGTGACAACCAGTGCTTAAAATTATCAGTTTATGCTCATAAAATTGAGTATCAACTCGCTCCCTATGTAGCTGATATTTATCAGAAAGAAAATCAATTTCAATATCCAGTAACGATATTATTGGAACAGATAATCATTATTCCATCTCTAAAACTGAATATCAAATACCAGTATCAACGAATTCGAAAAGAAAAATGATACTCAGTATCAGAAATGTCAGTTACATCTCGAGGTGTTGATATTTTTACTGAGCGTTGTTTTCGCCATAAACGTTTGATTTCAACGCAAACCGCACAAACAGTTATCTCAACTTTAAAGTAAATTGTTATCACAAAGCCTACTGCAATCTGTTGCGTCCCAAACCACTAGAATATAAATATTCAGTGCAAGGCGCTGATACTGATGTTCATATTCACTGCCATGGAACTGAAAATGATATTCAGCTCTGACTTTTTTGTAACGCATTATGAATTTTTCGAAACGAATATACAGCAACATCGAAACTCAGTGACTTGGTTTATCAATGAATTTTTATTCCAATGATATTCATATTCCTTCTGGAAAAAAGACTTTTGATATTGTATTGACTCAAAATCAATCATTTTGAGTTTCGATAAAGTGATTTTTTCCAGCACTGGTGACAACAGCTTGCTTTTGGCACTAGTGTACATTAACTCGTTCATATACACTAGCACCAGAAGCAAGTATTCGATAACAGACACTGCACTAGTCGAAAAAGCAAAAAATCAAGAAAAAAATCAATATCTCGAAAAACAATTGCTATTGAATGAAAATTGATTTATATTTTCATATCAGAGGGGAATTTTTGTATTTCTCCGTGATAAAAAGAAGCAGAATTGTTCTGCGATACCGTATTCACAGCTGTTTAATTTCTAGAATAAGTAAACGTGATCATAATTGTGTGTTTTCCAAACCTTCATCAAGAGCGTATGCGGGTAAGCGACTGCTTCTATTTTTTCGACCTAATTACGCGCTAGTGGAGAAACAGTGGTTTTGATGTTTATTGAATAAAAATTAGCAAATTACTAACATGTTTATAAAAATAGTTATAACAGATTAAATCCTATGAGTACTGCATTCGTTTCAGTATTGTTATATAGCGGCAAAGTTTTTATTTGAGAATGCGCAGCATAAAAAGGGAATGTATGCCGCATTTAGTAGCTTGCTGAAAATACCCTCCGGTACCCTACTAGTGGCTGGATGACAAGAAGGAATTTCTGGAAGGGGGGCATGACAACGGAGAGGTTTAAAAACGTAAAAAAGGCTTTGTCTCGCTTTATAGGTTTCGATTTATGGGGGGCTGATAAGGGGAGTAGACAAATTCAAATGAAGAAAGAGAGTTTTGTTTCTTGCATTAGGGTAGACGCACCAGTATCGAACTACCAGTAACAGTATTATTTGATAAGTATCAAACTTGTACCAAAATTTGCAAAAATAATGGAATAATTCGAGTTTCCACCACTACTGGTACTACAGCCCGGACTCGATTATCCGGGTGTCTATTGTTATTTTCAGCCCGGATAATCGAATCACCCGGATCGGATAACCGAATCATATTTTTGGTACTAAATTTTTTTTGAGTATCATGTTTTTTGACTTGTAGGTGTCATAAATCTATTTCTATACTATCTATACTACTCTAGAGTGTTGGAAAATTCCTTTCTTACGATTTTTGTCACTGATGAATTTTATTTTTGGTACATTTTTTGTATACCATAAATGTTATCTATTATTGAATAATGTACCCTAAAGTTAGAAGATTCCTGTCTTTGATTTTTTGCATTGATGATAAAGATGATGATGATTTTGATGATGATGTTGATCATGATGATGATGATTTTGATGATGGTGATAGTTTTGTTGATGATGATGATTTTGTTGATGATGATTATTTTGAAGATGATGATTATTTTGATGATGACGATGATGATGAATTATAAAACATACCACACAACAATTTAAAAATTGTTACCATTATCTGCATTACTCGATGATAAAAATATACAGGAAAGGAATTTTAAAACTTTAGGGAGGTGAATCAGTATTTGTCATGCTAGAATCATTATTTAACATGAAAACTATAACATTTGTGTTTTTTTTTAATTAACCCTCCGCTCACCCCCGTTACCAAAAAGCTCACACAGAGAGCCCCCTGGTATCGGACACTTACAGAAACCTCAGCTTAGAAGAGAACTGGACAACACACTAAACAAAGAAATTAATTTAAGCTGAGGAAAAAAAATAAATTATTAAATTAATAAATTATGTTTAAAATAAATTATTTAAAAAGTGATTTTTTTCTCCCGGATAGTCGAGTCTAAAAACCCGGATAATCGAGTCCGAACTGTACCACCACTAATGGTGCGTCTACCCTATTAGAATTTTCATTACAATAACAAATGCAAATGTGGCTGATAGAAACAGGTGCTTCGAGGAAGATAGGGCTCGATACAGAAACAACTACATACCATGCGAGCAAAATTTTACATCTGCTTTAGCGCCACACTATCTGCCCATTGCATTATGTCATTCAAACCACAGATGATGCGAGCACTTCGTGAACACTCCGTAAATCGGGGGTAGACTTTGTTGTGGGCCCGAAAAAAAGGGGTCCAAAATCGGCATTAGAAATTCGTGATGAACAATTTACGGATGTCAGTAACCTGAGTAAAAACCTTTCACCCCAATCTGTATTAAACAACAGAGTGCGCAACATTCGACGTTTATACGCAAGCGTTCTTTGTTGACTATTTTGAATGTAAAGTTTGTCGGCGGGATCTGTATATATAACAGCTCGCTATATTTTTATATTTCAATATAATTTTAGGTCGCAATGATACATGATGTTTAACTTAAGCACTCTCTATAAGCATGCGAAAGCTTATGGCAGCGAAAACGAGCGTGCGCTCTGCTGATAGAGATTGCTAATTTGTTATTGTATTAGTGGTTTGATTTCCCCCAGTTTGAAAAACTCTACAACAGCACAGTGGGAAAACCAGCATCAGCAACAATAAATCGGGTGTGCGCAAGGGGTTTCCAGCAGTGTTGCGAAGCCCACACTCGTGTGGTTTAATTTTCTCACACACGCATACTTATTCTGACGAACACACCGGCATAAGCATCCCTTTAAAACTTCCGCTCTTATTTCTTCATGCACTGCAACGAATTTTTGCGAGTGTGTGTTTAGCTAACAGCTACATCCCGATCTGCTGATACCGGTTACTCACGACGGCTCGTACTCCCGGCTCGGGAGTGGAATCGAGGGCGATTAAGAAGAAAAAGAGGACAAATTAATGCAAAATTTGTATCCCAGTGCGCCACCAGCCTTTGGGCAGCTGATTGCCCGCGAGTTTTTGACTCGCGAATAAGCTATGCAGGAAGACGAAGTGAGGATATGCGTGCGCGAGTGTGTGGGTAGCAGAATGTCTGCACACAGCACCGGTGGCTGTTTCTTCTACGCCTGCGTGTGCGGCGTAAGCGTTGAATGCTATGTTTCTCGTACTCTTTCGCGTGTGAGTAGGCATGGTTGACTTCTCGCTCGATTCGCAACATTGGTTTCCAGTAAGGCGTATTATAAGTACGTAGTGTTACGTCTGAAATACGTAACCAACGGTAGCACCGCCCATGCACCGCTATTCCGTTATTGACCAGGACCGATGAAAATTGTAAAATGATAATTGGAAAAAGTATGCTTGGGACAGCACGCTATCCCTCATTGTGCAACCTTATCAGATCCTTGCATGCTGGTCAATACCAACGCCGGTCACGTCCAAACGCGGGTCCTGGCGGGATAGGGAGGAATGTTAGTTCAATGCTTGTTGCCAGGAAATCATTTGACCTTCATAAGCATTTCTGGTGTTATTAGTAGAAGGGAAACTAGATCATGATCCTAGAATACGTAAAATTCAGGGGAATCAGTTTACCGACTTCAAAGATTACGTTCAATCTCTAGCAATCGACTCGAATATACAAAATGACGCTTGATACAAAAAAAATGATCTTGATATGTGCGAAATGCTTGGTCACCTTGGTTATCGTGATACCATTATTTATTGTTTTTATACGATTATCTGGTTTTTATCCAAGTTCCATGCATCCAAGCTTCTAAACATAGTCAAAATTAAGAAATTCTCAACATATATTTTATTGAAATAGCCATAAAGCCAATTGAAACTGTGTATGGAAAAATCTGTAGGAAATGAAAATTTGCAACAGAAGTCCAAAATTGAAAAATTCAAAATTGTAGTTCAGTATACGTAAAACCACAAACCGGCATACTGATATTAACCAAGCATTTCTTGAAAAATACAGTCCCTACGTTGGCCAGCATTTTTTTGTTTGATTATAACCACTTTAACAGCTTAGGTCATTCGTGACTTCTGCGGGGTTGGAATTTGAACCCGGGTCCTCGGCCTGAGAGGCGTGAATGCTAACCACTACGCCGGGATTGACCCCAAGCATTATTAAACCCCTTGAGTGTACATACACATGTACATATACATATACAAGTATGCGTACGATAACTGTCAGCAATCTCTATATTACCTCACTTTCTTTTATGGATGTCAAACTTCAAGAATTTATGAGGGTTGAAAATCCTGAAATTTGATACCCATATTGACATGATTTCAAATATTCCCCGCAACGGCCACTTCCACCGGAATACCTAAAACCTACTACAGGATTGCCATGACAAGATGCGGACCTGAAAATGTCTCCAGGGTAGTGGTTTATAAGACCATAATATTTGATACTCATATTAACCATGGTTTGCGTCTTGTCCTAAGTCGGTCAGAGCAATAGAAGTTACTTCTACTGATTTCATGGAAATGGCCATAACTTGGTTGTTTCTCGACGGATTTCCATTCTCTAGTTTTGGGACAAAATAAGAATATCATTTAATTTCCATGACAAATCAGTTTTTATCATACCCTCGGACAACTCGGAATACCACCGGTATCCACTGGCTACTGCGAGCTTTGAAATATTTTAGAAAAATTGGAAAAAAATCCGTCGAATGCAATTAGTTTCACCTAAAAATATCCTATTTTGTAGTAGTTATGGCCGTTTGAATTTCGACAAAATTTTGCTAGTCTCGATCATTTTGTCTAACTCCTGTATATACTATATATACTATATATATTATATATATCTATATATACTATATATACTATATATATAAATAGGACTGTTATGCGAGTAGCGGCAGTATAGCCGGTTATAATCGGCTCCCATTACAGTATGGCATCGATCAGCATGGGTAAATAAAAACATTATACAAACTGTAAAGCGTTGCTTCAATGACACTCTCTTACCCAATTTTCTGCTTTTCCTCTACATGCCTTGTCTCCCCTGAGATACTATCAGTACATTTATTTCATTAACTTCTTCTATTGTTCCCTCCGTCTATTGCAGAAAAAAAACTACCGTTATAAAAAGTTCTGAAAACTAATTTGTAAGGAACTTCCAAGAAAAGTGCTCTATAACTCTGTGCCAGATAGATATGCACAGTTCATTTCGTCAGCAAAGGTGATTGTTTTCAAATCTTCTACAACTTTCCTGAAGAAACCATACCTCTATCTCCCAACCCAAAATGTTAGTTTTTTTTTTATTATAGTAAGCCATGATAATCTGCGCGGTGGTGTGTTTAGAAACGTAACTTGCAAAAAATTTCGGGAGTACAACGTCCTTACGTATCACATCTTTATTGATTTCAAAGCAGCATACGATACAGGCGATCGAGACCAGCTCTGGCAGATAATGCATTAGCACGGTTTTGCGGATAAACTGGTACGACACGAGCTACATTGTATCGAGTGATGTGTTTCGTGCGTATCTCGGGGACACTCCCGAGTCCTTTTGAGACGCGACGAAGGTTGAGACAAGATGGCGGCTTATTCTGCATGCATGTTTAACAGCCTTCTTGAGGGGGTGCTCCGACGAGCGGGCATCGAATCGAGAGGTATTATTTTTACTTTGCGACGGTGAAGGCGATCTATACCGGACTGAAAGCAGAGTCTAGGAGGATGGGGCCAAAAATTAATGCGTCGAAGCCCAAATACATGAAAAAAAGAAACAAACGCATACCTCCCACGAACGGTAACCGCATCCTTGTCGTGTTCGAGCGGTAGGTGCTGCGGATCTGCGGACGATAAACGGTGTGCCGGACACGTCGTAAGAATGCCGGATGACAGTGCGATGAAAACAGTTCTCTTCGACAGCCCCATCGGCACCAGGCACAGGGGGCTCAACGTGCAGATTGACCGGGCTCGTCCAGGTTGATAGTGATTTGCGACTTCTGAGACAATTGGAAAATTAGCGACGAGTGCCCCAAGATCGAGTTGAATGGAGACCACTGCTGGGCTGCTAGAGCCACCCGGCTCTAGGCTGCTGACGAAGACGACATAACTAACTTTTGCTATTTTTCAGATTATGGGGGGCATTCGTCCGAACAAATGTTCAAAAGACACTATACAAACTACTTTCGTTTGTTGGGTTATCTTTAAGTGGGCTACGTTTTAATCGGGCTCTCGTTAATTGGGCTGCAGCTAATCTAAAATTAAACAAACCCAGGTAACCAATAAGCATTAATATAAGCAGTAAATCAATCGTTTATTAGCATCCCTGGCGTTTTATACTGCAAGTTGCTGTTTATCAGCCTTTTGACTGCATAACCGTTGTAAATTATCATCCACAATTCTATTTAAATTCTTCTTGTCGGTAACTAGCTGCAAATAAGCATTGTCAGCACTATAAGAGGGCTAGCAGTAAAGTAGCCGCATATTTTGCCAAAATAGCATTTAAGTAGCATTTATGGCAACTTAAATGCTTATTGGCTTGCATTTAAATTGCATTGGAAATGCTTATTAGTTACCTGGGAATCTTCATATTTTCTTCAAAGGGACTGGTGGATGAATTATTTAAAATGTAGAAAATAATGTAAATAGAACATATGAAAATTATTTAAACCAAATATAAATGAATCATGCTGTTCATTAATCATCTTCGTGCTTGATCCCATCAATTTTTAACCTAACGATCAAATAACCAAAAATGCTAATATCAATTTTTGGGGTGAACCCAACTACCGGCTGAAAGTTCCTTAAAAAGTAAATAAATAAATACTACAAAAGTTCAATTCAATGGACAAAGTAGTCTAAGTCCTCCCTAACAAAAAAAATAAATAAATAAATAATATCACTTTTTATTGTCATTTAAATTCATCATCATATTGTCATCAAATTTGATTGTTCATTTCCTAAATAATTTATAAATGATGCTCAACAATCCAAAGATTGGATACCACCAAGGGGTCGGACACTCAGCACATTATGCCGCGGCACTTCAGAGATATCAAGCGGCACACCTCTAAAGCCTTATAAAAATAACATTTATAGGGCTTTACACACATTCGGTTCAATTTTACATATGAAATGGGAGCACGGCCAATTGTCAAAATCATCTTGCACGGTTGCCAGAACTATCAGATTATAACGAATTTAACAAATCTTGCAGTTCGGCACTTTCGGTACAGCATCGGCACAGTTCGGCTCGTTTCAAGTCGCCTAACATAAAAACGACTGTGCCGAGTGACCGACCCCTTGGCTACCACTCTGTTTCAATACATTTGTTTAAATGTATACTTTTATAAACATTTTTATGACAATTTCGACAAAAACAATCGATGTATCTGTTACAACTCAGCCCAGTTAACCATTAACCAAAATCTTCCTCTAAGTGTGCTAAGGGTTTAGTGCAATGAGCGAAAATTGACTGTATTGGTAAAATGAAAGTAAAAAAACATTAGGGAAAAGTGGCACTTTTTGCCCCGTAAGCGTTCTGTGCTCTCGTAACCGGTTGCGAAATCTGTCGATAAAGAAGGATCAAATCTTTAAGGTCGTTTAAACCTTCAAGATTGTTTTATGTAATAATTTTTAGAATATAAAAGATGAGTTCTCTGTAAGATATTATCACGAAAACGTATATTACGTTGCTAACCTTCGCAAAGCAACCCTTCCTATCTTTACGAGCAAATATGAATGAGGTTATAAACAGGTTATAACACACCATCACTCGTAAAAAAGTATTACCAATGGGTCAGGGAAAAAAAACACCTTGCATAATTGCAGTCGCAGTGGTAAACAGTCTGCGAAGGGCCGTTTAGTAAGCGCATTTTTTTATTGCAAGACGAAATAGTGTTTGGCTCAGTTACATTTGTTTTCGTCTTGTGAGTAAGCCATTATTATGATTACGTAGAATAAAGTCATGTAACCATCAGTTTAGTCTCTAAAATTCTATATTCACCGTGCTTTAAGCAAAGTAATTTTCTGCCGATTTCATTCTATAGTAAGGTTTTTCATCCTCATTTAAGTATTTTCTTTTACTAGGTCATAGAAGGTTCATGGCGTCAGCTCCCTACTAAGTGAGTAATTTCACGCTATTTATCCCACTGCACTGGCACAGGATGTGGTTCATGTGTTTCTGTTACGAAAGCTGTGACAGGAGTCCTATTTCAGGTGCGAGGGAAAGCATTGAACTTGTGTCAGTTCCAGCTGTTTTTTTTTATCAAAGTGCACTCTTCCATCAGTACGCCAATCTACTTAATGGATTAGTTTTCCGGTCAACAGGAACTGCATTTTCTGTAATCCAAATGGATTACTAGTAATCTGCTTCTTGTTGGATGATAGCAATTCGAAATGAACTCAAAGTTTCCAAGTAAAATGTCGCTTTATTTGAAATCGTGATCTTTCATATTCTTGGTATTGTTTTGTCCTTTTTACCTCAGCTGAAATCATTGTCAAGACAGGGAATCAAAACATCATTGTTCATACGCAGAAATAACCGACAAAAACGTGGAGCGATTAACCAGTTATTCTCCGGTCTCCGCCTATAGAACATACATACGTAGCAACCAGAATGTATCACGATAACAAAATGTTAGGACAAATGAATGTCCCTTCACACCAGCAAGCAGGACAACTTTCGATGAGAATATATTTTGATACACACTCGCTCTCACAAGCGCTTGTTGTTGGTGATGCAGGTCTATACTATAATAGACGTCTTTGTCGCCAGTCGGCTGGTTAAAGACAATACTTCATCAACAACTTGAACAAAAGGGACAAACAGCAAAAATCTTAAGAAAAAGACTAGCTTGCTTTGACATACAGTCTGGCGTACAAAAGTTACCAACATTACCTTGGTAACTACCAAACACTGCCGCTGCTGACACAGTGTGAAATAATTAAGGCCCAGACACAATGCATACGGATTTTACTACGTTGCGGATATTAGGATTGCTTTTGTTGCGTACAATACGTATTGCATACAGCAGTGTGTCTTTTTCGCAGATAACAACATAGTTGTCATGAAATATCTGTACAGCTACGATAACTTGTCTTTGTCCTAACTTCCATTCAATAGTGACAAACTTTCATCATAAATTATCGCAACATTTTGAAGTACGGATAATTTCTTCGTCTCTTGTGCGTTCGTGATTTTTAGTTCTCTGGTCATATATTATATAATATTAAAATAATCTAAAAAATTACCTTGCGGTACATCTGGACTATCGAAATTAGTAGCTTGAAAATATCTTAGATTACGGGAAGGCATATCTTGACTAAAGAACAAGATGTGTTCAGCCTAACTTCAGCCTAGCACAGGGGTTTCTTGAATATATTTACGAATCAAGTGAATAATATTTACTCAATGTCATGCTTCATCGTGTAATTCAATTGCCACAACAAGTTATGAATAACGGACACTAACTATTTAAACATTGTTTGAGTGACACGAGTAAAACAACTAATTAGAACAGTGTGCTGTTACCAAATAACAACCACTCAGGATGTCAACGTGAGTGATTGCGCTGCAGACCAGCGCTACATTCTACTCCATTCCATTATTATTGTACACTACTGCCATGCCATCTTCCGACCATTATGCCAGTTCCAGTAAAATAAAGCTTCAGTCAACTAGTAGCACGGACGGAATGGCTTCCGTCTTTCTGCTCTCTCGTTCAGATTTGTCATTGACGTGACATGGCCTCCTGGCCAGGACAATGGAATATGCATCGTTTATTGTTGCTGATTTTCGGGATTACCGCTTTCCTACACACAGGAATCCACAAATTTGCGATGACAGTTTTATTACGGCTCACGTCGCGTCGTCGTGATTCCGCGCTGCTGCTGTTCCCCGGAATCCGGAATGCCTAGCCAAATCTTGATAGCATTCCTCCAGCGACGTCGCTTTGTTTGTTGTGTCGTTTCTACCCAACACTATGTTCAGATGTGGGCACCGGAATAAGTTTGGTGGAGAACAAAAAACAGGACCATTTATCATTTTTATTAGTGCACCGCTATATTTTGGTCGTGTGCACAAGTTTATTTTAAGTATGCGTTCAGATTCGCCACCCCGAGTTTGATTCGGGGCATAAAACCAGTCTGAAAACTTAATCCTTATTCTGTGTAGCTCATCTAGTCTGACGTAAGCTCAACGTCTAGGGATTATTTCATTCCATTTTCATAACGCTGTGCCGTGAGCTGTGTTGAATATTAATAGTATGTGTGTGTATGTTAGAGGAAAGGAGCATTTTCACTTCTATCATCGGTGCAAATCGCTTGCCCCTAGATGTAGGCGACCGTCGCATTGCATGTATAGCGTTTTCTATCTAGTTGGAAATCCGAACGATGGAAAGGCTGCCAAAAACTAAGATATTGCTGAGATATAAGTGTTTCTTTCTCGTCCGTCGACTAAGCTCCGAACTTTGCGGTATGATAGCGAAGGTGAAAGCTTACACATCAGAAACTTTGCGGTCTACTGCATCAGCTGTTCGGTTGGAAGAGATTAGATGCAGTGGAATGTTTATGGAGAATTGGAAAAATAATAAAAGATACAGGTGTATTCCGATTTTTGCGATGCGAAGAAGCATACCTTGACAGAGTTGCTTGAATAAACACTTATTCTGTTTCAATGTCAGTATTTTGGTTAAAACCCCAGTGCCACTGTTGACAGTGGCAAATCTATACCTATAAAATTGAATTTCTTCATTTGTATGCAGAGTAATTCTAATTCTACAGCCGTAGGGCACTTTTTCAACACATATATCACATTGGCCTGGGTTTCTCGCGGTCGAATGAAATCTTTTGGGACGAGGGGACTTTGTCATTTTTTCTGCCGTACTTCCCAAGTAGAGACATCAAATTGGTCTACGTTTAATCGTCGTAGAGAATCTTCGACCTTAGCAATAATATAAAAGCAGAGCAGATCGAACAAGAGGCAGTCATCGGGATGCTTAGTGATATCGATCCATCCTATGGCACCTACCAACATAAATGAAAAGCAATCTCCGAAAACGGGTATAATGCCGTTTTCTAGGCTTATTTTAACGCGTAAATGTTTTGTGGGTTATCTGCAAGACCATTCTTCCATTCCATTTGCAGGACGCCTTTACGTATTTACGAAGAAGAAAGTTTTTGCTTCAACCAGAAATCGTTGCTGTCCGGAACTATATGTTCCGTTTGTTCGAGGATCATTTGAAGCAAATACGCGTATACGTCACAATGAGTAGCATCGATATAGACGACTTGCGGAACTTTATTAACGATCTCTCAATAAGCAGTAATATTGATGTTTTTGGTGACTGGCAGTTACTGACTGCACTTCCTAAGAAAACGTTTTTACTGGTTTAAAGAGCTGGACAAAAATCAACAGCAAGATTATTGAACATAACAGGTAAATAGGGTTTTATTTTTGGAATCAAAACAAACGAGATTTTATTGTTATTACAGTTGAATTGGCTTTCACTGTTTACGGGGTACGTATGTGAATCACGAAAAGAGCTCCATCAACGTTGGTATTCGCGAATATTTCGGTCAAAAAAGAAACCTCTGTGCAAACGTTTTACTGTAGCGGCCACAAATGGTTATAAAACTAAAACGCTTGAGCTGTTTTCAGCAAATCAAAATAAAACATGTAAACGTATTAAAAGGGTTTTGAGACTTGGAGATATCGAAATCGGTGATCTTGGTTCTCGAGACGTAACGGAACTAAATATACTGAAGCCATCTTTAAAAAGTGCCGTAAGCAATTTGTTGTGACAATACATGGAATTATTGGATAGAAATAATATCTTTCTGGGGTGGTCAGGCTGGGGCATCAAAATAATTTCATTGTGTAAACAGTTCCAGTTTCAAGTCCAACTTCAAGTTCTGTTATAATTTAAATTTCAAGATTGATTTCAACCCCAATTTACGCTCAACTCCCAATTCCGATTCAATTCAAATTTCATGCCTAATTTGAACACCGTGTCAAAGGCCCATTTTAAGTCTAATTCTAAATACAATGTCAGATGCAACTTACATCTAATTTATGCCCAATTTCAATTCCTACTTCAAATTCAATTTCGAGACTAATTTCCACTAGCTCCCCCCATCTACTAACAACAATTCCTTTCCCGAAATACTTGTGAAGATGGAGAGGATTCCTTGGTCTTTAGTAGCAACAAGTATTAGACTAACATTCCTTCCCATCCCACCAGGACTCGCATTCGGACGTGGCCGGCGTCGGTATTGATCAGCATGCAGGAACCTAATTAGGTTGCACAATGAAGAATAGCATGCTGTCCCAAGTATGCATTTTCCAGCCATCATTTTGCAATTTTCATCGGTCCTGGTCAATAACGGACTAGCAGCACTTGCTTAATTTCGAGACTAATTTCCTGTCTAATTTCAGCTTTGATTTTAAGTCCAATTAGAAGTGTAATTTTAGGTCCGATTTCAAATTCAATTTCAAGTCCCATTCATTTCCATTTTTAAATCCATCCTTAAGTGATGGTGGCAAATTCCAAAAAGAAGTTGAGAAATGTCTGTCACATGCATTTCCTTTAATTTTGATTTCTTGTTTGTCAACTTTTAACCTTCTCATATCTCATGAACCAAACAACGTAGAGCAAACAGTTTCTTATAAAAATGTAAGTAAATTTTTAAGCATGTTCACAGATGGATTACTGATGCATCTAGAGGTAATCTGTCTCTAGCTGCTCTCAAAAATGCAATTAGACTTTTTAGATAAATAAAAAAGTTATACAGTCAATCCACAATCATGGGTGACACACAATAGTGGGTCATTTTAGCTTAAGCTGCTAATATCCGTTGAAATATTACCTAATGATTGATCAAGTTCTTAGTGCTGCTTATAAGTAAGAATTTTGTCAATCAATTAGTATAATATTCACGCTTTAATTGGCAGATAAAGCTTAAGTGACCCATAATTGTTTGTGACCCATGATTGTGGACTGACTGTAGTTGAAGTTTAATCGTGAAAATCTATTCTTAATTTTCATATCTAGTTTAGTTTTTTCCATTCAAAAAACCTACTAAAAGAGTGACAAAGTCAAAAGAATTTTTGTACCGTTTTTCGGTCATAAGATTGTTTGAACTCCCATTTCGGCTTCGTGCTTAATACTCCGTACTCATTTTTCGGGTTCTTTAGACTACAGCGTCCACAGTCAATTGATTTTACACAAAAAAAATCTACTCATGTCCTAGAGTTTACGAAAAAAAAGATTACGACAGCATGGGAGGTAAAACGGGACATAAAAAGTAAAAAACGGGAAAAAACGATAGAAACGAAGCAAAAACGAGGCAACTGAACAGAAAAAAATCAAGAACGGAAGAGAAAAGAACAAAAATGAGGAAAGAAGGAAAAATCATAAAGAAAGCGAGAAATAAAATGACGAACTGGATAGAAAAGGAGTCAAAAAGGGACCAAAAGGAGGAACTCGGGGTAGAAAAGGAGAAAATACGGGAGCTTGAAATTGAAGAAACGAGAACAGAAAGAACACCGTGACAGAAATAGGAAAAAAACAACGGTGTGATAGACTAATCTCAAGTTTTTAGTCTTGACCTTGAAATGCGGTCATACATATATATTAATATTTTTTGAAACGATGGTTCTACAATTGATGAAGGGACGGTAGGGGAAAGAAATGGAAAATTTTTTGGTGAAGGTGGGGAAGAGCGGAAAGGAAGGGGGGGGGGGTATTGGTAGCTATGCTTGAAAAGTAGTCATTTTGGCTCCTACCTTTTGTCCAATGCTGGAAGGTGCATGAGTGAGTTGGACAAAAGGTAGGAGTCACAATGACTACTTGTCAAGCATAGCTACCAATACCCCCCCCCCTTCCTTTCCGCTCTTCCCCACCTTCACCAAAAAATTTTCATTTCTTTCCCTACCGTCCCTTCATCAATTGTAGAACCATCATTTCAAAAAATATTAACGGTGTGATAAAATGAAAACGGAAGACAAAGGGTTATAATGGAAAAGAAAAACAGAACGTGACAGAAAGGAGAAAAAGTAAGCCATAATAAGACGAAGAATAGAAAACAAAATAGAAAAGGAAATAAAAAGTGAATACAGTAGAATCTCGGATAAGTTAACTCTCTAAAAAGTTAATTGTTCAGAAAAGTTAACCGAATATCAGCTCTCATGCAACGCTCTAAAAAGTTAATTTTTACCTAACTTTTCTGAGAGTTTGAATTTATTGGTTGTCCAAGCGTTCGTACACACACGTGTATTTGCCTTCTATCTTTATTTCTCATTTTTCGGTTTATTGTCGCCTTTCCACAGTCATACAGAGTCGCATCATAACTGGGATTAAATTAAACTCTTGTACCGGATAGTTGCAACAATAGCGTATTGAACTATTTGCTAGTTACACATAGTTACTTCAGGATTATTGATAACATACTGGAAAAGCGCAAACTCAGATTGAATTTTAAATGCAAACGAAGGAACAGCAAGAAACTAAATAAGCGCGAACATTATCAAAACGTAATCGCAGACTATACGCAAAACACAAAAGTAAACTAGTGTAATCGACTATTGTAAACTTACTAAGCATAAGCATTAATCCAAAACCGTATATTGGAAATAATTCTGCATCCCTGGTGCCAAACTTTTGTATATTTGCAATCTTAATGCTTATAAAACGTATATTAACATTGTTGATGCATAGAAGCATTAACGTAAATCAGCATTGAAGAAAGCAATATATGCGCATATAACGTAACAATATAATGCATTTAGTCAATTGCATTAAAACGAGCCGTAAGTGTAGATAAACGGCTTGTACTTGACTTCTTATTTTGCTATTCTGCGGCCACTATTTGTGCCCTCTTCCATCTGACGGTTGCCGTCTTTTTCTACCCTTTTGGTAATGCAGGACAAGTAGCTATGATATGAGAGGGAATATCACCAAGATTTAAATACGACTAATTTCAACTCACTCAATCACGTCCGCTATGGTTTAGACAGCAAACGTGCAAGGAAACGAATAAAGGTTGCATGACTAATTTCCCGGTTCGAGCCCTGTCTAGTTGGGGTAACATTACTCAGCATTTCAAAAAATGGTTCTGTTTATCCTGCTCCCCTTGAGATGCAGCAAAAAAAAATCGCTTGCTTTTTTAGTTTTTTAAATCCCGACCGAATCTATTTTTATTTTCCATAACAAGCAAACGATATGCCGTCGATACTTTTTCGATACGTCGATAATGTAGACAAAATGACATTTCGATTAAGCCTCAAACAAACACTAATAATGTTTAATGCTTGGGGCGTAGCATTTTAATAACCCGCTATTTCGCCTTTTTAGCATTATGTGAGTTCTACAGAAGTATATACAGAAAAATAAGCTTTTAATCATAGTTCTGTATGCTTATACAATGTTGTCAAAGGACTAGTGTTTAGCGCTTACTGGTTACTTGGGTACATATTTCTTTTCATTACAATTTCATACATAAAATACATAAAAATGTATATCCTATATCCCGGAGTAGATTTTTCGCTTTTGTATTTATCATTTTCAATGATTTTTAGGACTACTCGGAAAAGTTAATGTTTCGGAAAAGTTAATCGACCCATTCCCCAATCGATTAACTTTTCCGAGAGTTTACTGTACAAGAAAAAAGGCGAAAATCGGACAGAAAATGATAAAAAGAAGAGACAGAAAAGAGGAAAAACGGGCGAGAAAATAAGAAACGGAAGAAAAAAGACGAAAAACGGAACAGAAAAAAATCAGGATCCAGCAAAAAAACAAAAACGAGACAAAAACAAGAACAGGAAAGGAACAATGAAAGAAGAAACGGTAGACAGAAAAAGGATAAAACGGAGACTGAAAAAGAAACGAGAAAGAAAGAGAATACAGAACAGCAAAAAAGAGAGATTAAAAGAACTAGGAATAATGAGAGAAACAATCGATAGAGGACACGAGGAAAACAAGAAAAAGAGGCCAAACGAGATTTAAGGAGAAAACTGGGACATAAAATGAGAAGAAAAAGAAGAAAAACCGGACTGAAGTAAACACCATAGAGAAAACGACGCTAAACAGGATATAAAAAAGGAAAACTAGAGACGAAAGAGAAAAAAAGTGACAGAAAAAAAGGAAAAACGGGGCATCAGAGGAAAAACGGAACAGCTGAAGACGGAAAACGAGAAGAAAAGGAAATAAAAAAGTAAGCAAAAGACGAAAACTGTCCCTCAAAAAATTGGAAATAAGAAGACGAAAAATAAAGAAAATAACAAAAAAGTTTTGAGAAATGACTGAAAACAAGAAAAATGGGATAAGAAACGGAGAAAAACGGAGCAATAAAACAGGAAACATGGGACGGAAAAATTGGCAAAATGGAAATAGAGGAAAACGGGACTGGAAACAAGAAACCCGTGAGAAATATAACGTGTGAGAGAATAAGAAGAAAAGTATCAATTAATTTCCGATAAAACTATCAGTTCAAATTCAAGTTTATTTTAATGTCGAATGTCAAGTACAATTTCAAGTTCAAGTTCAAATTAAGTTTTAAGTTCGATTTCATGTCTAATTCCAAGTAAAACTTTTATTTTAAATTTAAGTCCAAATTTAAATCTAATTTTAAGTCCAATTTCCAGTTCAATAGGTACAAAAGCTTCAAGCCAAAAATTAGTCCAAACTCAACTATAGCTGAATGCCCTACATATGGCAAGTCCGAATTCAAGTCCAGTTTGAACTTTAATTCTAGGCCAACTTCAAGTTTGAAGTCCGGAGTTTTGATCCTCATCGGCCAGTATTTTTTTGATAAGTAATAATAGATGCGCCATCCTACGATTACTCCAAACTGAGAATACGCTTACTAAAGAAGTTAAGAAAAGTGCTAAAGTAGACGTAAAATTCCTTTCAAAAAACTATGTTCCTCGGATGTCACAGATGTTTCGGAAACAACGGAAAAAAACTTAATTTTTTTTCACCGGTTCTTATTAACGTAGCCAACTTGTGTTAGTTCAACTCATGGACAAAGAGGATAATATTAAAATGTGCAATGTTTTGTCGTCTACAGTCATTCCGCAATCATGGGTCACACACAATTGTGAATCATTTTAGCTTTATCTACCAATTAATGCATAAATAGTATATTATTACTGCAATAAAAATAAACACTGTCCTGCCACGAGAAATGAATTCGTCAAAAATAAAAATTGAATTGTAGCAGCCTAAAACGATTTGGTTCGCAAAATCACAACATGCCTGTATTATAGACCTCTGTACACGCCTGTTCGCAATGAAGTTTATTCGAGCAGTGCTGGCTGGGAACAGGTCGATATAACTGCTGTGCGAGTAGTGTGCATTGGGGCGAAAAAAAAATGCGTTCCAAAGTGTATTGCATATTCATGAGCGTAATTACTGCGCTGCGCTGCTGCATTACTCACTCGCTAATGATAGTACAAAATGAATCGGCCGGCGTTGCTGCCGCGGACTACATACCTGCAGGCGTAGCAGTTGCGATGTTTGCAGTGAAAGGATTTTTAGTTTTTTCCACTTGGTACTAGGTGTGCGGAGCCTTTAAAAGAATGATTTGCATTTCAAACCGATTGAAATGAAGATGTATGATTGTGTGCTACGTAGATGCGAGTACGACAAGCCTCTAGAACTCTGCTTTTCATTGACTTACTGTTTAATAAAGGTGTCAAACCGCTAGTGTCTTGTTAGTGATAAAACATAAACGTGTTTACACAGCATTTGTGGTCTGTAACTTATACTCGACTCAGAAGGTGTGCAATTTCCGGTTTTCCGAAATAAATAATAATCCTTATTTTTAGTCACTATAGCAAACGTAAATAGCAAACATTTCTATTTTTTTGTGGTTTAACATGAGAAAAACTTAGCACCTGCGTTTGCCGTGAAGCCCTGTCATAAATTATCATTAAATTATAAGCATGCTATTATGACCACGACATATTACCACAATCGACAATGATACTCCATCAAATCAGATAAGTTATGGCACCGTATAACTGAATATAGCTTTAATCTGTGATAGGACATGTTGAGTAATAATGGAAAGGGTGTATACGTTATGTTTTACCTTTGTTATACTATAACAAAGGTTTAAAAATTGGTCGAAAAACACGAAATTGATCCGAGGCCCGGAGGGCCAAGTCACATATACCAATCGATAGGGTTCGACGATTTGAGCAATGTCTGTGTGTGTGTGTGTGTGTGTGTATGTATGTAATGATTTTTTCTATCGCCTGTTTCTCAGAGATGGCTGAACCGAATGGTTTGCTATTACTTTTGTTTGAAAGGTGTTATTGTCTAGTAGATCACTATTGAGTTGTTTCGTGATACGACGTTTCGTTTAAAAGTTATAAGCAAAAATGTGAAAAATACGTGACACGGGTTTCTTCGGAACTACATGACCGATTTCAACGATCTTAGTATCAAATGAAAGCCCTTATTAAAGCTAAATTGTTCAGCAATTTTCAATTGAAAACAAACAAGTAGTTTAAAAGTTATGCTTAAAAAACCTGTTTTGACAAGGTAATAATTATCGCCTGTTTCTTAGAGATGGCCAAACCGATTTATGCGCTCTTAGTCTCGTTGGAAAGGTAATATATCCTAATAGATCACTATTGAATGGTTTTTTGATTGGACGTTTAATTTGAAAGTTATGAGCAACCGTATACACCACACCAAAATTAACAATAATTTATAATGATTTTAACCAAGATAATTTACCTAATTTGAAATATTTTAATATCAAACGAGAGGTTTTGATACTACGAATATATATGCAAAATTGCATAAGAATTGGTTTTTCCGGTTAAAAGATATTACCCCTCGAACACTCGCGCCAACTTTTGTAACACAGTTACTCGCGCGCACAATAGCCCCAAACCAAAGAAAACGTGTGCACTAGAGTTTTGACTGGGAAAACTTGGTTTTAGGTTTATCGAACCTGTAGAAGAGTTTCTTGAAATTGAAAGCTCTATCGTTTGGTGGAATTTAAATTTTGATTAATCCCCCTAAAAGTGAAATAAAAAAATTATTTTTCTTCAGTGTCAATATAACACATTGATGTGTTCTGCAAAGCTATAGAACATATTATTACAAGAAATTTTGCTAAAGACAGTAACCTTCTATCTCTGCAGCGAAGATAGAAATATCTTATTGATTGTATATGAATTTGTAAAATCAGTTTTTCTATTTTCGCTCTTTTTGTAATAGTTGTATGACTTTTTCATGTACTATAAAATTGTACAAATAGTAAAAATACACAACTTTGCTGAAAAGACTATACCTCTATGTTTGCTTGTTTAGGATCTGTGGAACTTTGATTATAAAAAATACCCTAATTTTGATTCCGCATTACTCGACTACCAGCAGACGGATAAATTTTAAACATTTTACATTTGCTGATAGTTTTGCTGCATAAATTTTCCCAACAATTTAAATTATTAATGCATTGAATAATTATGATATTTTGCTCACAATAAGTTTGTTGAAGAATATACGTTAGTTAAACAACGATTTGTAAGTTTATAACAATATGGCGTTGAAAAACCTACACGTGTTGTATAAAATACAACAGCGTGAGTTAATAAAAATTTATGAAAATTATTCAAGAAAACTCTATTGATGTGAGTCAAATAGAATGGCATTACAGGAAACTATGCATAGTTCAAAAACCTATAAACTTTGCTAGACAACGTATATGCTAAAGGATAAGATTTCCACTTACAACTTACTTTTATTTGCACTTACTCAGATTAATAACAACTTACTTATCCTTACTCGGCAATTTCATGAACAAAGGATCTATCAAAATTTAAGTGTTCCTTTTTTGTTAAAATTTTGTAAACTTATTCAATTTTCAAAATTTTTATGTAAACCAACGCACTACGCAACGATAACCAATAGATGAATTATGTTCCGAAGACGTGTCGATTTCTATCTCAAATAGCAAGTAAGACCGTATAACAAAGGTTCCTTTCACCACTAGGTGGATTAAATCGGGTTTTATTTATATAAATGAATCAAAAATGTCACCATATATGTAGTGAATTCTTTACTTTAAATCTGCAATCAAAATCCAGTGGAATTTAATAAATAGCAGGATGATGTGGTGAGCAGCTCAGTTATCCGGTAATCGTTGCTGATGAGGGGCACGAACGAGGAAGCTCCAGCTGCACCATTCAGAAGTTATGAGTGGCTTGTTAGATCGTTATGGGCCGCCTGCAGCAAATGGAGGTCCATATGCTGGCAGCATCGCTCAAGATAAGGGAAGGAAATTGTGAGAACCTTACACACTGACTGGGATAAGTTGTTCCATAATACGGAATACATGCACATCATGACGTCCCGTGACAGGAGATATAAAGTCAAAACCGCTACAGCAGCATCCAGTGGATTATATCAGTCGGTGCATAGAAGCACAGTGCATTGTGACAGTCAGGGTCGGTAAAATCTTGAGTAAATTTTGCGCAATGAAACTCATGTAAAATGGGTCTGGAAATTACAGATTAGATACGCCGGGGTGAAGCTTTTATGCGAAATAGATACCCAGCATGATGAGCGGGAGTTTAAATATATATTATCTTAAGTACCTAATGGAGCTATCAAACTAGTTCAAACTATGTTTAACTTTTGCTCTGCAAACTCAATAGTCGTGAACCTCTTTGTGACACTCATTTCTCAAATTATCATGAAACTCAAAAGAAAATTAATTAAGAGTTAATTTCTAGGACTTCAACTGATCCTAATTGTTCTATCACGACCAACTCACCAAAATTGCGGACACGATTGGGTTGTCGATTGACATTATTAGTTTGTTGGTAAATTGTTTTGAAACAAACAGCTAGCCCATTTAACCAACCTTGAGCGAGCCTTATCCAAGAAGCAAGGAAGTAAAATTAATGCAACCACGACGGACGGTGCAGCTTTCAGTGCCGTGAAGTATCCTTGTTATTACGTAGATGAGAGCAAATGTTGGCATAGTCAATCAGCTCCCTCTTCCGGTTTCGGTTTTCTCAAAGCAAACCAGCAAGGAAATCCAGGAGGAAATGCATGCTGTCAATGGAGAAAGCATTCCGAAATCTCCACCCTCTGGAGCGAACCAAGTTAAGCCATTACTGCCTAGCTGTCAACTCGTTAGAAACGAGTTTTCCGAGTGGCGCTGTGTCCCCCTTTGTGCCTTGTTGTGCCGGTAGTTTGTATGCTTGCTTGGCAAACATTTACATGCTCTCTTGGGGCATACATCAGGATCAGAAATGAATATTCTACATCTTGGAGTGCCTTTTTCGTGTCGTTTTTCCACAGTACTTGAGATGATGAAATTATTACGACTCTCCGATTCTAGATTCCAGTTTTTTACTTGAGATATACATTTATTCAAAAGTTTCTATTAAAACGACGTGTTTTTCCCCAGAAAAAATATCATCCACGTGAGTAACACCGTCAATGTTTAGTATTTTTCAAGTGCAAAGGACATTTTTACTCGCGCTGCGAGTGAAGCAAAACAGAATTCCCACCCGGATGGCAGCTCTTGTTATTGAATTGAACACTTTCCGGGGGAATGTTTTCCCGGTTGTTTTTTCACTTCAGAATTTTCAGAATAAAAGCTTCTTTCGCCAATATTGTTCAGCCGTCAACTTTTACTGCATACAAACCGTATTCCATCACGAGGACGAATTTGAAACTAGGATCTTTTCTGCAAGTACTTGGTAAACAACCAGAAGCAGTAATATTTAGCGCCGCCTTTCGAATGAACTAGAACCAAATAATGTACAGGAAGGAGTCACGGAATTCCGCCAGAAAGAGACGTCGTTATCATGGAAAGTTTATTGCGAATCGGCGACGCCGTGGTGAAATATTTTCTGCTTACAGCCTTTCAACGGTTCGGTTGGAACGAGTATCTTAGATTGAAATTTGTTAGCTAGTTTGTATAAATACAAAATTGTTTGCACAGCTTTAGGATTCTGTCTTGGAAAGAAAATTTGAAGCCTCAACATTTATAATTGATGAAAATTTAGAACTTTAAAATATCCAAGTTTCAAGTTCAAGTTTCCAGTCCTTTTCCATCCAGCATCCATTTCAACTGAGCAAATACAGTGACAACTTTGTATTTCACGTAATTTAAATTATAATTTAATGTCGCCAAAATTTACCTAGCAACACCAAAAATCTCTTTACGTAATGCATAATACATTTCCACCAGCTCATTGCAAGCTTTGCTTATAGAGGAATTTTTTTTTGCACGTTATATCCCTTTCATTTCGTGCAAGGCTGTCTTTTTTTTTGTGATAAACCGGAGGGCATTTTCAACACTCGCCGCGCCCGTTCGTCGTCCATAGTAGGTATCCATCCACTCGGAATCATTTGCTTGCCGGCAGCCAATCAAGATTAAGCACTGTCGCCCAGGCCTAGCAAAACTGTCTCGGTAAAAGAAAATATCCTCCCACTCTATTTGCATTGCATTGTTCAAACTGTGCGGCCGCGCCTTGCCGACGACCGTCAGCACGTGAACGAAGTGGGGCTTAAAATCGTCCCGTTCGAAATGGTCCGAGGTTTTTTTTTCGTCATTTTTCACACTAATTTCGAGACCATGAAAGAGTCCATTTGTGACGCTGTTACTTAAAACAGCGATAGGAAGCAGATAACGGAACCGGAAGAAGGTGACGACAAAAGTTTTAATTGGTTTGTGAATTGAGCATTCTGTCAGAGAGCTGTCGTGAGTGGGAATTGGCTGACGATAGAGTGGAGTGTAATTTACTTTAAAATTATAAATTTTATCTATCATAGCAACTTTCACATCATCCATTACCGCCGGGTGAACAGGGAGTTTAGGTGGGCAGGAAAAACTAAATTAGAGTGGAATGAAAATGACATTTCAGAGGGAAAAATTTATTACTGCTGACAACGTTATATAATAAAATAGTAATACGAAAGTCGCGTTTTAAACTATTCCCTACAAATTATTTCTATTCACCCGTGCTGAAGATAACATGCAACCGAAGCGTCCGGGCTTGGGGTCCGATGAAGCTGTACGCGAACGCTCACTACGGATTTTCCTTCTGTCGATCGTAAACCAGAAAGAAGCTTAAAATTTGCCCTGCGCTATCTTATGGTTCTTCTCACTATCAAATTTCCGCACCTGATGTCCGGAAATGCTCCAAATACTTTGCGAACCCGTATAATTTATTACCAGCCCCGTCGTCGGACTCCTCCTTAGCAGCAGATCGCTGACGCTGCTAGCTTGGAATATTACGTTTTTCGAAGGTTGTAACGATTAGAATATGCTTTGTATCAAAATTGTTAGAAGGCTTCAAATATTGTAATGTTTGTCCATGAGTGCAAATTTTTACGATGCAAATACAAAATATAAAACACAAAATTCGAAATTCTAAATACAAAATACAAATGCGAAATGCAAAATACAAAGAGTAAAATGCAAAATATTTCAGACACCAATTTCTTAATTTGAGTGCTTCTTCTGAATTATGATTTAGAAAACATTGGAGCAGTATTTTGTGAGAACTTTTTTATGGAATTGCTGAAACACAAAAATATAAAAACTACTAAAATGCAAAAGAAACAAAACTACAAAAATACAACACAACACAAATACATTACAAAAGCTTTGAGGTTTACAAAAATACCAAAAAAACGAAAAAAACGAAAATACTAAAATACAAAAACAAAAAATATAAAAATACAAAAACACTAAAAAAAAGATAATACAAAATTACAAAAAGACAAAAACAGAACAAAAACAAAAATACAAAATAATGCAAAAATTCAAAAATGCAAAATAAAAAATACAAAAATACCAAAAAAAAAACAAAATACGACATTACAAAAACACAAAACTGCAAAAAAACGAAATTACAAAAAGACAAAAACAAAGTAAAACAAAAAGCCGATAAATATAAAATAGTTTTACCAAAACTAAAAAAAAATTCCTGTCGAATGCAGTTGATTTCATCTAAAAATGTCATGTTTTGTAAAAGTTATGGCCGCTTGAATTTCGTTAACATTTTGCCTGTCCCAATCATTTTGTCTAACCCCAATCTAATTTCACTATAACGGTGATCACTGGAATGTATGACCAAAACGCCTAAATGTACCTCTAACGCTAAGTAACTATGAGATGCAACTACGTTACTGATGCTTGTTTTGATTGCAATCTGGCATGATTTTTTTGAATCTTCACTTACATTTATTTACTAATTTGCTACTATCAACTGTGACGCTGGAGCTTGATCCATGGTACTAAGAGCTCTTCATGATTGTATCACGGACCAATTTTTAAACCCTTCTTTTTTGGGCCCACAACAATGCCTGGTCTGATTTCTTTCTCAGACTCAGGTGGAATAAGGTTCTTGTATAGTAGTATATGTTTCGTCATAACTCTGGAACACCTAGACCACCAGTCTAGGTTCACCAAACTTGGCATACATGTTCCTTGACATAAGAGATTAACAATAAGGCAGTGGGCGCTCCCTAACAAGAGGGAGGTTCAAATGAGTTAAAGAAGCTGCGTTTCTCTTGCCTTTGGACCGACACTAGTTGTACAAATGACTGCCCAAATGAGAATAAAAATGTTTCTTACATTTCCGAAAGAAATACAGACGTGCAAATCGCTGGAAATCGAAAGGGGAGTGGCTGATGATACGAGGGTAGGGCCAAATCTAAATAAAAGAAGCGGTCAGTCCTGGTGTAATGGTTAGCATTCACGCCTCTCACGCCGAGGACCCGGGTTCAAATCCCAACCCCGCCGAAGTCACGAATGACCTAAGCTCTTAAAGTGACTATAATCTAACAAAAAAAAAATGTTTTGTACGCACCACCATAACTCCGAAATGCCTGAACGATTCTTCATCACCTTGGCGCATACATGTTCTTTGACATAAACGAATTGGCATGAAGAGTGAGGGGGGAGGGGGAGGGCCGCTAACAATGAAGATTCAAATAAAGAATAAAGGGTTTGTCTAGCTTTGTTTCTCCCTCTATATATGGGTTTCCGGAAAAGACACAGAGGTTCAAATTACAACCCAGCTAGCACCAACTCGTATATCAATGTACAGAAATTATCGTAAATATCTCCCAACAAACACGAAATCGTAGCTAAAGCTGGATAAAGTGGAACCAAGTTGATTTTCTATCGTATATAATGATAATAACTAACATACATACGATTTTCTGCACAAAATCGTATAGTAGTACGGAGCGACTCGCGTTTAATCGGATATTATCGTATATAAATACTTATATAGTCGTAACAAATTATTCGTAATCACGTATATCGCCTCAAAATAGTACGGATATGCCAATTTTGCGCATCAAATACGATTTATTAGCGTGTATATCTGTACGTAATGCTGATTTTTATCTTTTATTTACATATGAAAATGGTAGCTGGGAAGTGGACGGATGGGAAGCTGACAAGGCGAGAAATAGGGGTTTGTTTCTTAAACTTTGGGAAAGATACGATAACTCATATGCAAGTGACTGGGAAACAAAGGAGTCGGATGATGGACGGATATTCAAAAAATCGAAACAAAAAAAAGAAAACCTTCAAACAAAACATGAACAAAACACAGTATTAAGAAGAAATTGAGACATATTACAAACAAATCCCAGTCACATATCAACACAATGCACACCCCAATGCACTAGGAAGGTTAAACTTGATATGGCCAAAGTTTCCACTTTACAGTAGGAGATGCTTGATGAGTTAAAACGAAACAGGTTTTACCTACTAACAAGGCCGTGTGGCTCAGTCGTCTTCCCAAAATCGAAGTTTTGAGATCAGAAAGCCGGGAGCCACGCAGCATCGCACCTCCTAGCTTAGCTACTCAATAAAGTATTACCAGCTATGGTCACGTGGAGGAGCTAGGTAGGGGCTTGGGATGGCAAGAGCTATGTTGGACGCTTCCCCATTTCATATTCTTTGACTCCAAATTGGAATTCGAATTGTACTAAAAATTGGACTTGAATTAGGGTTTAAATTTACCTTAAATTTGTAATTAAATTGTGTTTAAAATTGCCCTTGACTTTGGACATTAAATAATTAGACTTATATTTGGTCGGTGTTTAGTAAGACCGAACCAAGTGACAAAACTCTGATTTCGTGAAAAACGCGTTCAAAGTTTGCTGCTACTGTGTAGTTTAAAGCTATCAATCATTCGAAATCATTTCATATCTCTGGCTGTTTGCAACATTTTATAATCTGATTAGAGTAAAATGTAGCAAAGGAAATTCTTAATCGTTTGCTGTCATTAACTTATTTTTTTTAATTTTGCGACTTGGTCCGGTCTGATTTAACACCGACCATTTGGAAATTGACACAAAATCGATGGAAAAACGGAACTTTTTGTTGCCGCTGTTTTTAAGGGGTAAAAAGTGTCTTTTCTTATGTAAAAATTGACGAAAAATCGAATTATGATGGGCTTAACGCGCGGAAATGACGGGAAGTAGCCCATTTTACCCCACTCGCCCCTATTTTCTAACAGTTTTGAAAGAATCATACACACACTAACTTTCTTTAGTTTGAGATTCTATGGTTAGAAGAGAAGAAGAATGTTAGGAAAAAGGTATATGAACAATTTTATTTTAATGCAAGATAATCCAGTAGTCTGTTTTGCCCTATTTTACTCAAGTTTTTTGTACCATATGCAAAATGTCAATTCGATACTTTTACCAGAGATTTTCAAGAAGGCATGCTTGTTGGGAAGGTTGAAAAAGTCAGAAGATCGAACGATGATCAAACTTTTCACAAAAATGTCGTGAAAGGGAATGTTTTACCTTGCTTTACCCTACAACTTTTACTGAAATCTGAGAATGTATTTTGAGGAAAAGAAGCAAATGTGAAAGTGCTCCGATTTCGTTAAAATTTGGTTTATTTGTTCCTAGTAGAAAAATTTTGGACCCATATTTTTTTATTGGATGCTTAGGGTGCCTCTTTCTGAGTTAGGGTAGCATCAAAAATCATCATGTTTGCCATTCTGTCTTTCTTCAAAGTTTCAAAGTACTTCGGAATGCTTTGAGCTACAGTCGAATATATTTTCCGAAAAGTTGATTGAAATATCTCTTATTTAGATTCCAAAATCATTAAAATCGGTTCAGTGGTTCTAAAGTTATGAAGCTTTGAATGAAATAAAATCGAAAGCATGACGATTGTTGTGGCCACCCTAACTCAGAAAGAGGCACTCTAAGCGTCCAATAAAAAAATATATGTCAACTAGGAACAAACACACCAAATTTGAATGAAATCGGAGCACTTTCACATTTGCTTCTTTTCCTATCAATATATTCTCAGATTTCTGAAAAAGTTGTAGGGTAAAACAAGGCAAAACATTCCCTTACATGACTTTTTAGTAAAAAAAACTTGATTGTCGTTCGATCTTCTAACTTTGTCAACCTTCCCAACAAGCATGTCTTTTTGAAAATCTCTGGTAAAAGTATCGAATTGGCGTTTTACCTGTAGTACAGAAACCTTGAGTAAAATGGGGCAAAACACACTTGTAGATTATGTTGCATTTAATATAAAATTGTTCATATACCTTTTTCACAACATTCTTCTTCTTTCCTTACCACCAGGGCTGTCCAGCACTGAGTGCACCTATTTTGCTTATTTACCTGTAACACCTCAACCAAGTAAAATTCGAAAATGTTGTATATGGGGCATTTATAGAGTCAACTATTTTCCATAAGATTGCTGAACTAAGTATTGCGCTATCTTAAGTATTCACGGTGCACTCCCATTTCACACTGGGCGGTGCACTAAGGTGCTCTCTGCGCACCACTCAGTGTAAAGTGAGAGTGCACCGTAAATACTTAAGATAGCGCAATACTTAGTTCAGCAATCTTATGGAAAATAGTTGACTCTATAAATGCCCCATACATAACATTTTCAAATTTTATTTGGTGGAGGTGTTACAGTAAAATAATCAAAATGGGTGCACTGCCCTAGTAGCACAGTTATTACAAACCGGTTGTGGCAACCGATTTGTGACTAATTCTAGTCATAAATGAGTTGCTGCAACTAAAAGTGCCAACTATGTGCAGCTTGGGTGAGTGCAGGACAGCTCTGCTTACCACAGAATCTCAAATTAGAGAGAGTTTGTAGATACTTCTTTTACAACTATTAGAAACAGGGGTGAATGGAGCAAAATGGGCTACTTCCCGTCATTTCCGCGACCATCATCAATCGAGTTCTCGTGAGTTTTTACATAAGAACTTTTTACCCCTTAAAAACAGCGGCAACTAAAAGTTCCGTTTTTCGGTCGACTCTGCCCACTGTGCAATGGGATAGATTATAAGCAAAAGAAGTCTTGATATTTTTTTGAAACGATGGTTCTACAATTGATGAAGGGACGGTAAGGGAAAGTAATGAAGAAGGATTTTTTTGGGAAATCCTTCCTTTCCACTCTTTCCCCTCCATTCCCAAAAAAATCCTTCTTCATTACTTTCCCTTACCGTCCTTTCATCAATTGTAAAACCATCGTTTCAAAAAAATATTAATATATGCCTGACCGCATTTCAAGGTCTTGACTAAAATCACGAGGTTTGGTCATAAGTTTTGATGCAATTTCAAACATGACAAAGTCGGAGCAATATGCGTCAAATGTAAAGCAAAATAAAAAAAAACGCTTCGATAAAACTGGAACAAAGTTATGACGAAACATTAAAACAGATAGAAACATATTAAATCAACTTCAATTGAAAGACAAACTGGACGAAAACCAGTGTTACGAAGCCCACACGCGTGTGGTCTACCCGGAGAAAAATAACCATAACACGAAGATAAAAATTATTGTAACAGTAGGATACAAAATACAGTAAAAACAATAAAATTTATCGTCAAAAAGATTACCAAACTGTCAAACTTATTGTAGTTCACCATAACTTTCATGGTTTTGAGAGATTCTACCATAAAAATGACGGGTTGTTAAGTATCTTAACAATAAAAAAATCTATTTTTTCGCGAACAAACATTTTATTTACAGTAAGAGTTATCGTCCTCTTATAATAAATTTTTTAGACGAAAAAACCAAATTTAATTAAAAAGGGCAGTAAATTTGTGATGAAATATGGAAAATTATATTCCATAAAATTAGTAACAAAAATATGAATAAAATTTAAACTTGAAACAGTTTTACAATAAATTTAGCATAAGTTTCAATGTCCACAATAAAAACTGTTGTAGATGCATTGTTTCTACTACAAAACTTTATGTAATTTTTTTACGGATAAGCATCTTTTTTAGACTCCGGTTGTTATTTTGTCATGCACTGCGACGAGTTTTTGCGAGTGTGTACTTTGCTATCAGCCACAGTCGTCGCTCAAGCACGTCATTGTAACTCGAGTAGCTGATTCTCTTTAAGCACTCTTACCCGTGTGTGTAAGCAAGGGCGTACAATGAAGAAGTAAAGCAAAGTGGGTAGCCATACATCGCAGTGTGCAGCTCGCGAACTGTTTGCTTTGTGAGCGGGCTGTTCAGAAAGTTGCTACGAGGCTGTGCGCTCTCGAGTATGTAGGTAGCAGAATGTAGGCACACAACATCAGCGGTTGTTTGTCGTATGCTTGTGTTAGTGGAGTAAACGTTGGATGCTATGCTTCTAACCACTCGTGTAAGACAAAGCATCAGTTGCTTCTCACTCGATTTGTAATATTGACGAGATCGCAATAAAATAAAATTGGGTCAATATTCACCATTCTATAAAATTGTATGTTTAGCGTGTGAAATTTTATGTTTCGTTTTCAAAGACTATTTACTGCTGAATTCCAATATGGATTAGCATTATTAATATACCACTACAAGAGATATAAGACATCAATGTGATGTGTTTGTGAGAGATACTCTGTTAGTTTTTGTCACTTTATCTTAGTGCAAAGTTGCGAACAAAAGTGGCGGAAAAAAGTTAAAAAAATGACGAAAAAAAATTGTCTAAAATGCATGAAAATATCTGTATTTTGTGACGAAACAAACACCTGCACTATAAATTAGAATAATTATGTAAAGTCTATCACAAAATCCGATAAAACATATGCACAACTTTGTAATTTGTTTGTTTGAATCCAAGCGTATGAAATATCAAACCTAAAATATGTTGACCTTGAAACCATTCCTAATGGCGATTTCGAGTTTCTCGACACATTCGAACCAGAATATGATGAATTACACAGTTCCACTTCATTTTATTCAAATTTAGATATACACGGCTCATAATAGGTCCGGCAATTTCAATACTTAATGTCATTTATTGCAGAAGATTAGACATTTATTAGTTAATTCATTGACAGTGCAGTGACTGCATCATCGCGTAGCTATGCGGCCAGCCACAGTAGGCCAGAAATTATCTCAAGTTGCGGCTTTGTAACTCACGGGAACAAACCTTGTGTTTTTTGCGCTCCACCAGAAAATGATTTGGGAGAACATTGCAGCTAGGTTGCCGTAAGTGGTAGTTTACCTCTCATACAAGTTTTTTTGTATGCCACAAGAGCATTTGGTTTAAAGGCCACTGCGACAGTCTTAATGATCGCCTTTTGTGGCAGGCCCCGATTGCTGTACAAATTTTACGGATCGCTCATACCCATTGATGGAGTTGAGCGGAATAGTTGTAATAGAAGCTTTAGGTGGATTTAAATAATTGAAAGATCTAATTTTCGGTTCAGGTTTAGTCTAGACCCATACACATTCGCTCCACCTACGAACGGTTACACTTGAATGATTGAAACTAGATGTAAGATTGTATTAAATACAGGCTGTCGTGTACTGATAGTTTAATTGTCAAAACACTTGGGCGCAAACGGAGAGAGTGTGGGGTAGAGTCCCACTCAGTAATTGAACTACGCAACATATTTTTGGCTTCAAATCGAAGTTTCGCTGTATCATCCAGTCTACCATTCTTCCTCACCAAACTCTTCTCCACCTTTAATTAAAAAACCTGATTTAATCCACCTAGTGGTGAAAGGAACCTTTGTTATACGATCTTACTTGCTATTTGAGATAGAATGTGACACGTTTGGTTTACATAAAATTTTTGGAAATTGAATAAGTTTACAAAATTTGAACCAAATAGAAGCACTTCCAAATTTTGATAGTTGCTTTTCTCATGAAATTGCTGAGTAAGTTGTTACTAATGAGGGTAAGTGTAAGTAAAAGTAAGTTGTGAGATGAAATATTATTCTTTATATACATTGCGTAGTAAAGGTCTAGTTTATAAGTTTTTGAACTATGCATAATTTCCTGTAATGAAATTCTATTTGATTCACAACAATAAAGTTTTCTTGAATAAATTTCATCAATTTTTATTAACCTTCGGTTACTCACGCTGTTGTATTTTGTACAACATAGGTGTAGGTTTTTGAATGCCATTTTGTTATAAAGTTACAAATCACTAAGTGGTGAATGACCCTTTGGGTTAAAACCGCTCAAAAAAAAAAGTTACAAATCGTATATTACGTATATACTAACGTATATTCTTCAGTTGCTCATAACACAAAATGTCAGAATTATTCAATGCATTAATACTTTAAATTGTTAGGAAACAAGATTAGCATAAACCGACATCACAGAAACGAAGCAAGTAGCATGTGAGGTGTACCGCTATTGGCCCCAACTGGAATTTTCTTTCGTTTCTTCATATGGAAAAATGATGTCTGTATGCAGCAAAACTACCACCAAATGTAAAATGTTCAAGATGTATTCGTCTGCTGGTAGTCGAGTAATTCGGGGTCAAAATCAGGGTATTTTTTATAATCAAGCAAACATAGAGGTATGCTAAATTCAGCAAAGTTGTGTATTTTTGTTATTTGTCCAACTTTGTAATACATGAAAAAGTCATGCAAAAAGAGTTAGAATAGAAAAACTGACTTTACAAATTCATTTACAATAAATTAGATTTTTCTATCTTCACTGAAGAGATAGAGGGTTACTGTCTTCAGCAAAATTTCTTGGTATAATATGCTCTAAAAGTTTGCAGAACACATCAATGTGTTATATTGAAACTGAAGGAAAATAATTTTTTTATTTCACTTTTAGAGGGATTAATCAAAATTCAAATTCTACCAGACGAAAGAGCTTTCAATTTGAAGAAACTCTTCCAAAGGTTCAATAAACTTAAAACCAAGTTTTCCTAGTCAAAACTCTAGTGCGCACGTTTTCTTTGGTTTTGGGCTATTGTGCGCGCAAGTAACCATGTTATAAAAGTTGGCGCGAGTGTTCGATGGTTAATATCTTTTGATCGGTAATACCAATTCTTATGAAATTTTGCATAAATATTCGTAGTGTGAAAACCTCTCGTTTGATATTAAAATAATTGAAATTAGGTAAATTATTTTGGTTAAAATCATTATAAATTATTGTTAATTTTGGTGTGGTGTATTCGATTGCTCATAACTTTCAAATTAAACGTCCAATCAAAAAACCATGCAATAGTGATATATCCGGCTATATTACCTGCCAAATGAAACTAATAGCGCGTAAATCGGTTTGGCCATCTCTGAGAAACAGGCGTTCATTTGTACCTAGTCAAAACAGGTTTTTCAAGGCTAACTTTTAAACTGCTTGTCCGTTTTCAATAAAACTTAGCAAAACGTTTAGTAATAGTAAGAGCTTTCGTTTGGTACTAAGATCGTTAACATTGGTTGCGTGGTTCCGGTGAAAACCGTGTCACGTATTTTTCACATTTTTGCTTATAACTTTCAAACGAAAAGTCAGACCACGAAACAATTTAATAGTGATATACTAGGCAATAATACCTTTCAAACAAAAGTAATAGCGGTCAAATCGGTTCAGCCATCTCCGAGTAACAGGCGATAGAAAATTCGGAGCGAACACACATACACACATACACACATACATACACACACACACACACATAGGCATTGCTCAGTTCGTCGAACCCTGTCGATTGGTATATGTGACTCGGCCCTCCGGGCCTTGGATCAATTTCGTGTTTTTCGACCAATTTTTAAACCTTTGTTATATAGTATAACAAAGGTAAAAAGATTTACGTTGGACCGCGACAGAGTAAAAGACAAGTAAAACAGAAAAAAAGTGTCTGAAAAAAGTGTCCGTGTCATAGTGGCCAGGTGCGTAGAGACATTGTACATAATTTTCCAGGGATTCTAGCTAAAATTTCAAGCTTGTCTGCTAGTGATGAGCGCCCAGTTATTTCCCGCTTGGTTTCCACAGAATCACCGCGCATTTGAAATTCCAAAATTGTACAATAATTTATAACAACTATATAATCTCTAAACATTCTTTAACTGAATCTGAATCGGGTTTGAAGTGAAAAGGTCGTTTTAATAAAGCCCAGTCGATTGATGATTCATTGAGTTTCATTCAGTCGTAAGCTTCCAAACTATTCCGGTTTGCAATAAATTTTATGACAGTTGTCTGATCTGCGATTCTCTGGAACTGAGACCAAGTGGCAGAATGGGCAGAAACAGCAATTGTGATCCAACAAAAGATTAGCTCATGCAAAATCGGCTTTCAATCTAGTCGGAATGTCGGAAATCGAAAAAAAAGTTTAAGCTACACTGCTCCGAACACCGTGCATTGGGGATATAACGAAACAGGATCCCCGCTTCGCTTTCAACGTGAGGACTCGTAGTGACAGAGTTCTCCCGGTGTAACGTCAATCAAGACCGGATGAGCGACGTTCGTCAAACCGCATGCAGACAGCTTGTTGTGCTCCTGTGGCAGTATTCCATCATTTCGGTGTTTTCTACTATGTAGGTACGGCGGATTCTTTGCACCCGATGCGAAATACAGTAGTGCTAGCAAAACAGCATGGGACGAATTTCTGGCTAATTCCGCCATTGACTAGCAGCATAGCCTGTCAGAATACAATGAAACTTTCTACCTGTCAAAACTTTAGTTCAAGTTTGTAACTTTATGCGTAACAAAGTGAAAATGTTTTGCATGTAAGAAGTGCAACCTTAGTTAATTACGAGTGGTCCATGTATAACCATCAATATAACGGCCACATTCGAAGTAAACACTTTAAGTGTTCGCCTTTGATTGAGCGGACTACATGCATCCTGGTTCACCGAGTCATTCTCGGTGAAAATAAATGACTCTAAATGAGTGCTGTTTCATGATTTTGAAATGTACCCATTAATATTTCAAATGCGTTTACATGTTGAAGTTAATGTAAAAATTTATCATTTTTTCGTTTGCTTTAACGACGACGTTGGTCCCTGATCCCTGAATATTCACCAAAACACGAGGGTCCTGTACCGTTGTTTACTTCAAACGAAACCTCCAAAAACATGATCAAATTATACAGGCTGCATCCTCATCAGGTTTTCAAATTTAATTTTAACGCGGCATCTGCCGGCACCGACGACGACGGTATGCAAATTCGAACCACAGCAGCAGCGTAATAACTTTCGTTGTGATTTATCGCCTGTCACCAATAGAGAATCACCGCACCGCACGGAATTTCGATGAGAAACGATGATGAACGCTAGTACGAAAATATTGCCGAACTGCTGCTGTTGGTATCAACCCCAAAAACATGCATACCCCCCCGGGCGGTACCTTATCTACCCTGCTGTGAAGCGTAAGACGATTCATTACCGATTTTAATCGTCCGTTCTGTTGTTTAAATCTTCTACCCCTCCATTCATTCAGCTCGCCTATCAATCTGTGAAGCAGCTAGAAAAGAAACGAAGCTGAAAACAAATTAAGTACTGTTCACATTACCTAACAAAATTTCTTCCAGAGTCAAAGCCAAAATGTTTATTGAATTATTTGTGGTTTCGAAGCCTTTTATGTATGAAATTATTCTTTCAAAAGTTTTGCTTTACTCTTCCTTTTCCTCAAGTGATACCAATATCGATTACAGTACACGACACTCTCTTATACATAAATTTACGCTCTTTTCCCTTTACACCTGATCCCATTCTGTTGGGTTCTATAACTCTTTCCGACAGGCTGTTATTGTTACTGAGAAACTATTGAGGATTGTTACTGCGAAACAACAACAACTACTAGAGCGTATTTATCTATTGTAATACGAAGCGTAACTATTCAGCTAATATTGCCCTACTTTTACACATTGTATCAAAAGCTTTCACCTAAACAATTGAGTAGGTTGGGGCTTAAAGGAATAAACACCTTTGTTTCATTACTTTCCTCTCTCGTCCCCTACGTAGACTGTAAAAATTACAGTTTTGAAAATTAATTAAATGCTTGACATCATTAAAGATTAAGAAAAGAAACACGAGGTTGGTCTGTGAGATCCAAATATTTAAAAATAATTTTCTTCATAATATAAAAAGTACAAAAGAATCGCTTTTTAAGTAGTTTATGTAGTTTTTCGGTCGTATCTATCGTCGTAAAATGTGACTCCTGTGCTATTAACGGCTACATACCAGTCAGAGCAAAGTTTCTTCAATAATTTGATAATAAAATTTACTTTAACTCTTTAACAATCCGACGATAAAACAAACAAAATACAGTTGAAACGTCGTAAAGAGTAAATAATCCCTTTACAGGTCGATATATTGCGTTAAGCTGCTCATTAAAATGTTAGAGATAAATATGATTATAAATTAACCAGTATATTAGAAAATCATTAATCATCTATCTAGTTATTTCAACTTTGGATCTTACTAATTTAACCTTTTTTTTCATTACAGGTAAAGCATTAGAATTAATAAAGTGTGCAAGGAACCTATTACAAAGCAGTTTGTTGTAAGTATTTGTTACAAAAGTTATTAGACTCGTCCTATCATTTTGTTATCAAAGTTGACGAATTCTGGCTGCATATTACCTTTTTTACGTTTCGACTAGACCGATTTCTTCTGAGCTTAAATCGCCTGAAACCTTATTTAAAAATTGAAAGGTCATGAGCTTTTTAGAACACTAAAAACTTGGCTTTATGAGCCCGTTTTGAACTACCTTGTCTTTCACTACGCCCTACCGGCAAACAGAGCTAGCTATACCACTTACTTATCTCTAACTAATTTTTCTACCCGAAATAGCGGTTCTGTGAACAAACTTGACCGCTCCTATTCTTCTGCTTTACTCTGCTAGTTGATAGAGGCTTGTATCTTGGGCGAGCTTGCCTCTTAATACCCAATTTTGTGAAAGGCTTGTTAACGAATGAAACAAACTTGACCGTCTACTTTTTTTTTAGCGCAAGTTTTCGCAAAAGGAAGTTAAAATTGCTTAGCGCTTTGATATTTTATTTTGAAGTCTGTGTTAGGAAATCGCGTTTACCGACAAAACAAGTCACGACAATGGTATGGTAATGGTAATGGATACTTGACGGTATTGTCAACGTAGTCCAATTTTTTCAACTTTTCTTCGGAATATTTCAACAATGTGGATATTTTATTATGTGATATTTTTCCAAGCTTGCTGAGTTTTTTTTGTTGCGTCCTCCATTCACTCCCACCTCAGAAGGTTCGCCGTGATAAGCTCTTGATAGTGGTTGCAACTATTTTTAATAGAGCAACCTCGTGTTTTGTGTGGACCTTGAAATGAGGTCAGGCATACAATTAATTTTTATAACAGTAGTTTTTTACAATTAATAGAGGGAACGGTAGAAGAAAGTAGTGAAACATAGAGGAGATAGGATCCAACAGATTGGGATCAGGTGAGAAGGAGAAAGTGCGGAAGATAAGATAAGGGAGGAGAAATGAAGCAACGCTTAAGACGTTGTGTAGGTGTACCGCATTTTTTCATCCAGGCTGGAGAATTCAAAAATCAAACCAAGCTGTAATCGGACCAATACAAGACAACCGAATTCAAACCCACCACTCCTCCCAGGCGTTATGGCTCGTCGGTAGTGATGATCCTTTGAAGGTTCGAACCGCAGAGGCTAAAAGATTGTGGTACACATCTCCTTAAGCGTTGCTTCATTAACCCATCCTTACCTCATCTTCCGCTCTTTCATCTTCACGCCTGATTCCAATCTATTGGATGCTTTCGACTTTGTGTTTCATTCCTTTCTTTTATCGTCCCCTTCGTTAATTGTAAAAAGCTACTGTTATACATATAAACAATTTTTAGTTTTATCAACAGGCAAAATTTACAATTTACAATTTTGGATTACAATGTTTCAATGTTACATTAACACATTACAATAACAATCATTTTCTTTTTGAAGATGGTAGATTATGGCAGCATCGAAAACACCCTCAGTGTTCTATGTGACTGTGGGGTGCCGCAGACTCTGGCAGCTAATTTACTCTAGTTAAACATTTTTCATATTATGTAGCTTTCTGGTTGACTCCTTAGAGGGTAGCGTCTTGCTGTTCGTCCGTCCGATTTCGGTTGTGTACAACAACAGGATTGGTTAGCGAATTATGCATCTGAATTAAACACAGATTTCCCCGAAGAATGAGGTTGGGCAAAACCTTGGGGAATAGAATGGGCTGCTTGAATAATAATAACAAGTGGCGGTTTTGGACTGATTGCACTGGACACAAGGTACTACAATTTGGAATGAACAAACACGTAGTATATAGTTTTAAACTCTTTCGTTGGTAGCTATTTGGACACTATTCAGATTATACCGTATGTAGAGTTTAACTCACGTTGCAGAATAGAAATATGCTCGCACCATTTCAGGTTTGCATCAAAAGTGAGTCCAAGATATTCGAAGATGTAAACTTTGTCAATCTTAATTGAGTATATAACTAAGTCCGAATGATGAGAAATTTTAAGATAAGAAGAGTGGACCAACATATATTTCGTCTTAGATAGGTGTAAAGACAACACATTCTCGGATAAGTATTTTTAT
Organism: Sabethes cyaneus; assembly: GCF_943734655.1. Classification (NCBI taxonomy): domain Eukaryota; kingdom Metazoa; phylum Arthropoda; class Insecta; order Diptera; family Culicidae; genus Sabethes; species Sabethes cyaneus. The sequence continues at coordinate 205,948,413 of NC_071354.1, read as the reverse complement.
AGAGTTGTTAAATCTTCTTTCATCTTCTGAACAACTTAATTCTGTTCGGTGCTTTCATAATAATGTGCTGTATCGTCTGCGAATAATCCAAGTTATCCGTGAATTTCTAGGTTAGCCAGATCATTGATGTATAGAAAAAACAGTAGAGGGCCTACGCTACTTCCTTGAGGAACGCCCACGGTTACATACTACTTCGAGCTTGTAGTGCCTTCTATCAGTTGAATTTCTTCTTAAACAGATCGTTGGATATTCCTCTCATACCGTAACAGTCTTGTTTGCGGAGTAAAACTATCGTGTCGAAAGTTTTTTTTTTAATTCAAAAACAGCACTCATTCTATTTTGCGGGATCTCATGGCATCGTAGAGCATTTGCATACAAACGCAAATGCTCTACGATGCCATGAGATCCTGCAAATGCGGGTTAAAAAAATGCAAAATTTGCATTAGAGTTTTGTAGAAAAACCTCGGACACCTCGAACATTTTTTAAATAATCATACGGGGAATGATAGCATTGGAAGAATAAAACAAAACTAGGTATTAGAATATTTAGAGTAAGGAGGGGTAAAAGTGCGATGCGGGTAAAAGTGCGATTCAATGATTTATTGGTGCAGATTCCGAGTAAATTTTCTACATTGGCATGGATGGGTGACTACTTTGACAGCTTGAATCTAACGTAAACTTTGGTTGCTTACGAAGCATTTGATGTAATTTTTCGTTATACGGCAAATACGATATCAACAGGAGGATATTACTTCTTGAAAATTTGTAGTGTTTTACATCACTCACATATCTGTTTTGAAAATACGGCGAAAATAATTTACAAAATATATTTCGCTTTTCCGTAATTTAATCTAACCCCGTCAAGCGCCTGGCGGGGTAAAAGTTCGATTCACGGACGGGGCAAAAGTGCGATTCATGGACGAGTCAAAAATGTATAGCTAATTATATACAGCTTTAGGCACTATTTTACAGATACTAGAAATGGAAGATCTTCAGAAAACTGTTTGCTCTACAGATGTTGGTCGAAGAAAAACAATGTGTTTCCGCAGTTGAAACAAAAAATAAACGTTTGGAAAAGTTTCGATCTAGCGGAGGCTGCAATACACCAGCGCAAAATAGAAAAGGTGCAAATTGAGAATATTTCTTGCCGAAACATAACGCAGATTGAAGATAATATGGTTTTGTTAGCTACTGCTGGGCCAATTTCATGGATTCGAGCTTCGAACTTTTGCCCCGCGGTATTCGCACTTTTGCCCCGCTAGTGGGGTAAAAGTGCGAATCTGCACTTGATCAGAAGCAAGAAGAATTTATTTTGCAAAACACTATTACCGCAGATGATTTATAGTTGAATGTGAAGACATTGAGTTACTGCATCACTATAAAATATATTATGTTGTTGTCCTTCTTTATATCTCACGAAAATTGATGACAACTTCAAACATCGCACTTATGCCCCCCGCCCTTCTCTAATAGAACGGGCGGAGGTAGTTAAGGGGGCATAGTACTTTTTACACCATATTTTTTTGCTTTATTTCTAATATTTTTTTCTCGATAACGCGAAAAGCGAATCGATTCGGGTTTTTTTTTGCATTCTAAACATTGCATTTTATACTAATATTTACAATTTAGTTTGCATATGTGAACGTCTTCCCCTCTCCCCTACGGCTCCTTGAACATGATCATTCGAAAAAAACATGATTTGCGGTACCATGGATTGGCGCTGGGGGTCTTATCCGAATTGAAAAATTCCAAAACGACATGAAAGTATATTCAATTATCTCGTGTTTGACCCATCCTTTTTTTAAAATTCGAACGCATAACAAAATGGCGGACATTCAAACATAAAAGTAAGGTTTTTAGTCGAAAAAATTGACTTTAAACATTTCTAAAAAATACAAAAATTGAAATATCGAAAAAAGCATGGGTCAAACACTAGACAATTTTGTTGGCTTTGAAACAAAAAAAAGAATCATGAGAATTGCTTGAGCCGTTCTTGAGATATTTATGGTACCGACTTTTAAAACCTGGTTTCGAGAAAAACGACGTTGAAGTTTTTATTCGCTGTGTAATCGCTCCAGACATGCGCGGTATAAATAGCTGTAACTTTGTCAATTTTTGGAATTCATCGAAATGACTTGAAACACATATGGTCAAAATATAAAAAAAAAATTCGATTTTTTTAAGTTGAAAAAGTACTATGCCCCCTTAAGTGAGTAAAACATTCGTATACCAACCGAAAGAGCGTGGGTGCGAGTTCCACGTTCCACCTGCCATTGCACAACCCGATATATTTTTGGTTGATATTGAAATTTGTCAGTTCGTCCAATTAATCATTTTTCGCATCAGGCACTTTCTCCCTTTCCAAAATTGTTCAAATATGCTTTTAATTAATGGTCGCAGTGGTTCAAGGCTCCTACAATAAAAATATGTACGAGTGAAGTCCACTGGGGGGCTCTGTAGCCGCAAGGTTACCGAGTCTGCTTTGACAAGCGAATGGTCGTGGGTTCGAATCTTAGTAGAATCAGGCCATTCGATGTCAAAGTGATTTTAGCATGGGTTTATTCTCTGGCCCCTCATCACCCTTCGTTCATGCTGAGTTCTACATTATCCCGAAGACGCTTCTTATGGTTAGTATACTGCTATTGAGCACTTAATGAGGTAATGGTTTTGAACCTCAGGAGGACTCACCAGTGCTAACTATAACGAGGCGAAACAGGTTTGGTATAGTAGGACATGCATCGAAGCATGGGTAAAACCCTCAACACATAAGCACGCATAAAAAAATAAGCTTATCGTTTACTTAATAACGATAAAGCACAGAAATGCAGTGCAGAATACAGCATACACCCGGGCAACATTACAATAGATCAATAATATTGTGATCAAAGTGATAAGCCCATACAAAAAAAAGTCCACTGAACGCGAGCTGTTTCCCAACGTGTACACAGTAGTCTATCCAGCGACTCGCCATCAATGTTGTAGTTCCAGGTAATAGGACTGTTTGCGGGTGACCGAGCATTTACGCACACTGATAATGACCTCGTTTGTTTGTACACCAACCGACGAAGATATTGGCAACTCATTGGAACTCGCGACAATCTTCGAAGGAATTGATACTGAGAAAGATCCGTCTATAGAAGTCTGTATCCTCTGGGTAACAATGGCCATACATTATTCAATAATAGTCAAAAGAGAAAAGGTCCAAAATTGCTCCCTTTTGAGACCGCAGATCGGTTACAAAAATGGTTCGAATTGTGTTTCCTAGTATCACAGAAAGGCGTCCGTTAACTAGATATGACTTCAGCTAGTCCATACAGTTACTTTGGCCGAAAGCAAATTATGGTCCACACGGCCAACTACTGTGTAAACAGTGTCTAGTTGTGTCTAACTTATTAGACTTCATAACTAATTGTTTGACCGCCCAGTTAGCTTCGAGGTACGATGCTGGTCTGCAAAGACTCTTCACCATTTGTTAATAGATCTGGCGTTACGCAAGGGAGCAATTTGGAATCACTTTTGTTCGTCATTTTCTTATACGACAGACTTCGCAGCCAGTTGCTAGAGTGCAGAACAATTGCAGGTCCAGTTGCTAGAAACTTATTGACTCTAACAGCCTCTCCCAGCCGAGATTCGAACATATGATGACTGGCTTAATAGGCCAGCATCATACCTCAAGGCCAGCTGGGCGCTGTATCAAAGACTGGTCTCATTGTTCATTGTTCTAGAATAATAGCATATTCTAAACCGGGTGGACCGTGTAACAAATCTTGGTATTTCACTGGATCCTAAGCTTATCTTCCGTGCGCAAATCGACAATTAGATTTCATTTTCAATACTGCCAAGGACTTTACGGATCCGCCTTGCCCGAAGGTTTAATAAAGGTGAACCGATTTTAATAATTTTTGGAGCTTTTTTCATGGAGATGTACAATTCTTGGATTTGTGAAGAAATTAACTTGGAATATCCGTTTCCTTACATTTTACAACACTAAATTATGAAAGCTATCACTTAATAACTCCAATTTTGTAGTTTTGTAGTATTGTCGTTATTATCGGGCCACTGTTATGGTCGGGTCATCACGATTTTACAGTTTTAGTAACTCATGATATTTATGATACAACCATTGTAAAACTTCTTACTGTGATAGCTAACTTTTCACAATATTGTGAGTTTCAAACGTGCATTCAAAACACCCGTACTGAATTCAGTGACTAAATCTTACAAAAAAAGTTTTCCAGGCGCCATGAACTTTTCTTCAAGAAATAATTCATGAAATGCAATTATCGAGATAAATTTTGAAAAGGTATGAAGTGTGTTGTGCTGCACACAAAGACTATAGAAAAATCCCCTCCAGTAAGGTGTTTGGGAAAACTAAGGTGAAATACTAGAAAAGCGCTATTTGTAAAGGTCGGGGCAGTTGAGTAGTCGTGGTTGGGCCGCCATAATTTGAAGCGCAGAACCGCAATAATCGCTAGAGAATGTCGTTCACGTAAATATTACTTTTTCATTTTTCAAGCAATCAGTTCAAAACTTTACGGAAATATACCTTATTCTTAGACCTTTGCAACTATGTATTTAGATTTCCAAAATTTCTTTTGAAACGAAAGTTATGGGCGAATTCCAAAACGTGGCCCAACCACGACGACACTCCCGACGACATTTTCCAATGGTACTTATCGCTTCCCACAGGCAATCCCCGTGATTGGCAAAAACAAACTAAAAGCCACATTTGAATAAATTGCCTTCCCCATAGTGTTTTTATAACCACCGTACGTAAACAAATAGATGAACACCTCCACCTGTTAATTTCCCGCTCGGACACGGTATCGACCGTGATTGGGACAGCATTCGTGTGTATACAAAATCGTTCAGCCACACGTACCGAATCTCTATTTGCAGATGTTGACCCGTACTCTGTCAACTTCGAAATCAATTAGTAATAGATTGACACATTCGAAATTGGCTAGCAGCAGCACCGTGCAAGCGACGTACAGCTGCAGCAGCAGGAAAAAGCACATTGATTAAAAACTAAACAACATTTATTCCAGCAGAGTGCAAAATCTAATTCCCGTTGACAGAAGTGATTAGCCAATCAGCAGAGATCAATGAAAAGAAGATAGGATACAGCTAGTCTACCCCTATCCCGAAAACGCTAAACTTTCCGACAATTGTCTTCGTCTATCGCCCAATATTGAACTCTCGTCAATGGCAGCCCCGTTATCTACTCCTAGTGTAAGCCTCGGTATTTTCGACTTTCCACCCGATTTCACACCGCTTCGGTTGATGCTGGGTGGAAACGCTAGTCCGCAAGTAGAATGCAATGTGGAATCCTTTTGATTCGGTTTGCCCGCTCTCTGATCCCAGTCGAAAGCATCCGCTAGCGGTACGACCAACATTATACCAGACGGTCGGTTATGGTCTCAAGTTTTCCGTCCTTGTCCGGGACAGAGCAGAAAGAGCGCAGAGTAGCACTACTAGGTACGGTGAGGATAACCAGCGCAGCCAGCACAGCGGTAGATACCGCAGAGATAAATCAATTCCAAAGATTGCTTGCTGGTGAGAATGAAATGTTTCTTCTTCGCCAGCTAGGGAGGGCTATATTTCTGACGACTGCGCTACTAGCGAAATGACCGCTAATTTATGACATTTGGAAATTGATTAATTTTATCAGTTCTGGCGATAATGAACTCCAACAGTTCCAACATGCATTTATTGAATATGATTGGAATATTGTATTCAGCGCATATTGAACCATCCTCGAAAATCAATGATTTAATAGTATTCATTTGTTCGAATGGAAGTGTTTGTTTCCATAATTATCATTGTCATCCCAAGCGCCCTCCACAATATAGTTCGAATGGTTCACGCATTCAACAATAGATGCTATGGAGCCTCCCACTCAAACGGGAGTAAACGGTTGGCCTAATTATGATTCCAATCTGTGCACTATGAGCGTTAACGCAGTTTTACGGACGAATGGAAAACGTACAGTCCGGTGAAATAATACGATTTCGCCGCAATGCTGCCGGTATCGATTGACCCCACAGATATCATTGCTCACCAATTGCAATTGAATTTGCATCCAACTGAACGGCTGGTGTATCTAGAGCCTAATAAAAATCCCATCGAGCATCGGAGAAGTAACCTTCCATTGCGAAGTACTTTTTTTATGGGCAATAAAAGTCTACTGAAAGCGAAAATACGACGGTTGCATAAAGAATCGCGATTAAAAAGCATTCACTTTCAAGAAGAATATGATTTGTTTATTTTGTTTTTATGTGATCCCTTAAAGTCGGTCGAATGATGCAGTAGCACGAATTGTTTTCTCCTTTTAGCTAGGTATTGAAAAGATCGAATAACGCGTAACGAATCCGAGGTTTGAACCACTCTAAGTCAAAGTCCAAGAACCTCGACCGCATAGTATAAGCCGGACGTTCCTGGTTCGAGCCAAAACAGTGTGTGTGTGAAAATCCTTCGAGTGTAGCACAATGCCGAATGCAGAATATTACTTTTGCTACTGCTAATTGTATTTTAAAATTAAAAAGGATATCGCAGCAGTTGACTTTAGTACCAACTGGACTAAACTATTTTCTCCCTTAGAATCGAAATTTCGCCACTCATTGAGATCTTATTCGTGCTTTATCAAAGCCACTAATTGGACTAATTGGACCGTTTTTCATCTTTAGAGTCCGGCTCGCACGGTTAAATGGAAACAATTTGGCTTTGCAAGGATTCGAGGATGCAAAACTCCGCTCACTGCGGCGGCGGCGGCGGCTCCATGAATAAGCGCGCAAAACCAACCGTATAGTTGTTACCACGATGAAGCGTAAAACAGTATAAATTAATCTCGCACCTTCACCAGGAGGGCCGGGCCCCGTATCGTGACCGAGCGCTTGGCTTAGCTGGCATTAACCGGCGGCAAGTGGCGCACACACGAAAGGAAAAGTCAAACCTGATTCCACCCGAACAAACACTAATTGTTAATTGAAACACAAAATGCTTAATTTTTATTCCAAGTGCGCACGCCCACCGTGTTTGCCTTTCATCGGCGGCGCGGGCGACGTGGCAAAACCTAGGTACCGCCGCAACGGTAGCAAAACTATCTCGCCGTCACGTCGATTTAGCGATAAACAAATAGCGGCTCTGCGGCGGCTGAAAAGCGCCCGAGAGGATGCCTGCGGTCGAGACAGAGCTCACAGCGAACACCCACACGTGCCGCTTCTGCTGCTGCTGCGTAGGCCACCACAGCTGTGCTCCCACATGAACGCAAGTTTATGAATTATGAACGCCAATTTGGCGCCGTCGTCACCATGCTCCATGCTCCATCCACGCAGGAGGCAGGTGAAAACGGGAGATTTACGAAACCGTGCATGATGGCTTCATTAGCGAATACTGTGTGGCAGCTTCCTTTTGGGCCGTGTGTTTGCGCCGCGTCGGGACGATTTTATTTTCGGTTAACAAATTTGTATCTCAAGCAGAAAAGTGCACGTAATGAAATGGTTGGGATGTACTTTATGGGGAGGGGGACGGATTTCGTCTGTACAGGATAAGTCGAGGAAAGACTGAATACTCTTTTTACTTGACTGTCTTTCACTTGACATATTGGTAAATCATGTAAACAATTTGTTTCTGTGCAAATGAGATAGATGTTTATGGTACCAGAAATGAAAACAAAACAAAAAAGTATGTAGACATCAATTGAGTATCCAATCAATTATCAGTGCTTATGTTGCATCACAACATCTGTGTCCCTGGGAAATTATGTGAATTAATCAATTGAAGGCTCAGAGCTATACAGCTCTGGAGGATGAGCAAAATGGTGACGGATAATTATAATTATTTCAATCCAATTTACAATTCAATTATTAGCTATGCAGTCAATAAACCTACATAAATTATTGATTAGCGCGCTTTAGTGTCACCGTTTATCCTTTAATCTGCTAGGATATGAATCGCATCACCATTAATTATATAACTTTTAGTCATTACTATGTAATGACTAGTAAAACTAACTTAAACTTTGCAAAGTTGAAAAACTTATTAATATCGCACAGGAGTGTGTAATTTATAGATTTCTTTCGGGCTTCTGGAAGGCTTTGTACTCTAACGTCCAACCGATTACGTAAAGCTTTTTTTGCTGTCGAAACGCCTGAAAAGTTCAGTTAATTTTGCTTTAAATTATTTTCAAAAATTATTAAAATTCATGAATCGGTATTTATTTCCATGCAAGATCTTACCTCTGATCGAAAAGCGCGACCATCGCAATCATTTTTATTTTCTATCGAAATTCCAACCTGCAAACCTGGCCTGTTGATCTGTTGGAAAGTCGGACACTGTCGTGACTGTTCTACTAAACCGAAATTTCTACAAACATCTGGTGCCTGTGCAATCATCGGGCTGGTACCGAATGGCCGAAACACAAATGGCCGAATCACGAATGGCCGAAATCCAAATGGCCGAATTTCAATAACAGTCACAGAAGGCCGAATCACGTAAGACCGAATCACGAATGGCCGAATCACGAAAGGCCGAATCATGAAAGGCCGAATCACGAATGGCCGAATCACGAAAGGCCGAAATTTTTCGGAATGCCTAAATAACTACTCAATAAAAAACCATGAATTGGCAAGTAGTTAACAAATAACTTTAATCAAACAAAAAACAAACTACTACTATTAAACAAACAAAACATGCTTTACGAACGCCTTTGTTTAGCGCTTAATAAAACCGCAACTGCGTCAACAAAATTTTTGCTGCTCATTTTGTGAGCATTAACACATTTCGAGTAGATTTTTTCGTCTATTTCTCGGCGCGAATTCGAAATATCCCCTTGAAGAATTCTAAGGATGTTCCTCTCTATCGCCTTTTGCTCCACCCGCAGCTCTGTGATGATCCTGGTCATTGACAGGTGATGGGAACCAACAATAGTTGCGTACATTACCTGCTTGTTTTTATTGAATAGTACCCCATCAATGGAAAGCATCGGTTTTCCTCTCTGCGACAACACAATTTTGACGACAGGTGCACTTTCTTCATCGTTGAAACCAGCAACATCGGATGAATCGCCGGATGCACTCATTTTTCACAGGACAACTACCAACTACCGTGCGGAAAGCAAACCGTGTTCAACAACAATGGACACAACTGTTGGCTTTGCTATGTGCGGTCAACAAAGATGGACACGGTGGGATATTGAATGAAATATTTCGGCCGCTTAAGTGATAGGGTAATAAACTTGTTTTTATCTGATATTTCTTAATTATAAATACATCTTCATTATAAGGTGCTAGACGTATTTACCGTGTTAGTAGCAAATGTTTCCTAGATGATTCAGGGCGAGACGGCCGTAGGCCGCGAGTGTGCGCCGGTGACCCGCCGTCGGAAGCGCCGGCCACTGCGGGGGGGCAGCCCCCCTGCAGAAACCACTACTATTTAGGTGCATGCATTTTCCTAGGTTTACTGTCTATTAGGGATTATCCCTTAGTTAAGTCCGAACGAGCGGCAGCGAGTAAGGACAGCATGTACCCAACGTTTGCGCAGGTTGAAGGCTATGAATATTTTCGGTCGAATATGACATTCGGCCATTCGTGTTTCGGTCATTTGTGATTCGGCCATTCGTGATTCGGCCTTTTGTGATTCGGCCATTCGTAATTCGGCCATTTGGTATATTATGCCATTCGTTATTTCGGCCATTTGTGTTTCGGCCATTCGTGATTCGGCCATTTGTGTTTCGGCCATTCGTAGGTAATCCCAATCATCATCTGATGGAAAGTGGCAACACATAATTTTTAGAAATTTCCCTTTCTATTGGTGTTTAACTTGTACAGCTCCTATGATGAACATGTTCTGTCTAATACAACTTGCGAAAAGTTTCCCTCGGTTATTCCAGAATAGCAATTTTGACATGTCTGATCAGAAAATCACGGAATCGGGCAATTACGTTCAAAATTTTGCCAATCAAATTGAGTCATCCGCAAAATCAGGCCCAGACATTTCGAAAAAATCATGAAAATAGTTTGGTCGTCTATGCTTGAGATACTGAGACGTGGAGAAAATATCTCAAAAGAAGATTTCGACGAAATTTTCAAAAGTAAGAAAAAGAAACTAATTTACTTTTTACCAAGTGCACGTTTGGCTGCAGCTGCACTGACTATTATCAAACTGATGTCTGTACTAGTAAGATACCGCGTTCTCTTAGTAAATAGGGTACCGGAGGGTATTTCCAACACGCTACTAAATTCGGCATACATTCCCTTTTTACCGCGATAAAACAATACTGAAATGACCTCTCATAAGCTTTAACGTGATATAACTATTTTCATAAAAATGGAAGTAATTTGCTAGATTTCATTCAATAAACCTCAAAACCACTGTTTCTCCACTAGCACGTAATTAGGCCGAAAAAATAAAAGCAACCGCTTATGCGTATTCGCTCTTGATGATGGTTTAGAAAAAACACTTGATTATGTTCACGTTTACTTATTCTAGAAGTTAAACAGCAGTCAATACGGTATCGCAGAATAAGACTACTTCTTTTTATCATGGAGGAGCACAAAAAATCCCCTCTAATATAAAAATATAAATCGATTTTCATTCACTAGCAATTTGCAGCATTTTGTTTCTAATTTCAGCCCAAAACAACACATTTTTGTCAAATCCTCTTACTTTCTTTTGCTTATATCTCTGGAAATACTAAGTTTAAAAGACTATTTTATCATGTTTCCAAAGGAAATTGTCCAAGGAATCCGAAAAAAGTATTAGTTTTTAGCGCGAAAGTGGCTAACGTTATTGTGTTAGTGCGACAAACACTGTACTGTACATCTCATGTGTTCGTTAAAAACCTAAACGTTTATTTGAATATTGCATTAGTATTGGTAATATATGTCAAATAGCGGAGCTTGCAAACATAAACAGCTGATCCGCAGCCAACCGCATCGACTACAAACATCCCGAAATATGGTTTGTTTTCTTTATCAAGGCATTCCGATTCAATCAAGATTAACAGCAGCAACTGAATAATGCGTAGGATCACTAGGATGTTTAATTAATCCGTTTGCATCGGAGGCCAGTTTTTGATTCCTGCGCTTGCGTTTTGTTTGTTTACATCACTCTAAGCTTATCGATGCGGCGAAAGTTGAAAATTCTTTAAAAGCTCAGTGACGAAAGTTTGATACTGTGTTGCTGCTTTTTCGGAAACCGCTAGTATAATGAAATATGTGCGCAACAAAATATCTATTAACTAATTCTAAATTATACATTGGTCGCTTTTATGAACACGTAATGATCGATATGATCAGTTAAATTTATTTTCCATTAGCAATTATGTTTTGCTGAGCGTTTATTGATATATAGCAGATCGATAAACGGAATGACAAGTTTTAGGAAATTATAACAGCACTGGAAGCACCGATTCCGTGGCGAAAGCGTGCTCTGCCAATACAGATGCATTTTTAAGGTGCAAAACAATACATGCTTCGAACGGTAGCCATTTATCCAGCCATCTTTGAGCCACTTTCGGTTTCCCCTTAATGAGTACAATTTGATTTCAAAGTTTTTAATTCCATCGTATTCCTCAAAAAAATTTTACGTAAGAATCGCTCAAAACCACGAGGTGTTCTTTGCCGATCCAGAGTTACAGCGATTTGAAGCAATCAATCCCCGATTTTTCATAAATAATCAAGAGTCAAAATCAAAATAACATTTCATTGAAGCAGTGAGTCTCTACGCATTGCAAAAACACTGTGCGGTACCGTGGAAGCATGTATACCCAGGTAACCAATAAGCAGCAATAAACAGTAAATCAATCGTTTATTAGCATCCCTCGCGTTTTATACTGCAGGTTGCTGTTTATCAGCCTTTTGACAGCATAACTGTTGTAAATTTGCATCCACAATTCTATTTAAAATCTTCTTGTCGGTAACTAGCTGCAAATAAGCATTGTCAGCACTATAAGGGGGCTAGCAGTAAAGTAGCCGCATATTTTGCCAAAATAGCATTTAAGCAACATTTAAGGCAACTTAAATGCTTATTAGCTTGCATTTAAATTGCATTGGAAATGCTTATTGGTTACCTGGGTACTGTATATAATAAGTTTTGTCTTAACAGTGTTGTCAAATTTTCTGTTTTTCTCAGTATTACCCACACTAATTAAATTAATATTAGTATCATAGCACCAACAAACAAAGAAGGTAAGATCTAGAGGCTATCGACGAGCTGAAAAACATTTTACAATGTTACGGGCGAATAGCTAGAATATTTTACGCCATTTTTAACTAGCGTTAACAATTTTACGAAAAACTAAAAAGTTGGCAACTCTGTTAAGAAAAAACTTTATTATCTGCAGCATATATGCTTTCGCAATAACACACAGTGTTTTTACAACACTAAGAGAGTCACTGCATCAAGAAAATGTAATTTTACTATTGATTATTTATGAAAAATCGCTGGTTTCTTTCTTCAAATCGCTATAACTCTGGATCGGCAAAGAACACCTCGTGGTTTTGAGCAATCCTCATGTAAAAAAATCTAAGGAATAAGATGGAATTGGAATTTTTGAAATCAAATTGCACTCATTGAGAAATACTTACTTTTACTTATGTGTCCATGTCCGCCGGTCCGGCAGAACAAAGGGATGAAATCTCCACTGCTGACGGTTACCCGCCATGGCTTTTACCTGTCGCCAGGACAGGTTCTCGTCTACAACCCGGGTGTCGTTGGCTAGGCTGCGTCGCCATGAGCCTCTGGGTCTGTATCTTCTACGCTGCCCTTGTGGATTCCAGTCGAGTGCTTCTCTGTAAACCTCGTTCGCTCCTTTCCTCAAGGTGTGTCCGATGTCCGATTCGCTTCCACCTACGTTCACGAATATCTGTGGCTATCGGCCGTTGATGACACCAACGATGAGTTTCTCATTGGATATCCAGATATCAGGCCACCAGGCACGAACGATGTATCGCAGGCACCGGTTAATGAATACCTGCAGTTGTTGCGTTGTCTCCGCTTAGACGCACCACGTTTCGCAGGCATACATCAGTACGGATTTAACGTTTGAATTAAAGTTTCGGGTTTTCGTACGTAGAGTGATCTGTTTTGAGCGCCAAATGTTTCGCAGACCTGCAAAGGCACCCCTGGCCTTCCTGATCCGTGTGGCTATATCAGTCTTGGTACCACCATCGGGCGTTGTTTGGCTAGTAAGATATTGAAAGGCGTCTACCTGCTCAACTTGTTGTCCCGCTACTGTGAAGTTAGTGGAATTGTCAGTGTTCACTACCATAGACTTAGTTTTCGCTACATTGACTGTGAGACCTGCTGCCTGGAAGCTCTCGGAGAGGTCATCTAACTTGCTCTGTATATCGTTTCGGCGTTGTGCGAGCAAGACAATGTCGTCAGGTAGGTCGAGGTCATTTAGCTGCTCCATCGTTAGAGGATTTCAAGGCTATCCTCGATTTGGTCTACTGTCAATTGCTCCAACTAATATCTCATCCATAACGATGAGAAACAGAAGCGGTGATAAAATGCAGCCCTGTCTCACGTAAGCAGTAACCCTTATGGGATTGGACAAGACGACGTCGTGCAAAACCTTGCACAAGAACGCCTCGTACTGAGCCTCGATGAGATGGACTAGCTTATCTGGACCTCCTCTACGCCCAAGTGCGCCCCAGATGTTTTCGTGGTTGAGTCGGTCGAACGCCTTTTCGAAGTCAACGAACACCAGCAGAAGAGAGTCCTGGAATTCGTTGATCCGCTCCAATATAATGCGGAGCGTTGTGATATGGTATACACATGATCGGCCAGCACGGAATCCAGCTTTCTGCTGCCGGAGAGTAGCGTCGATCTTTTCCTGGTTCCGGTTGAGGATTACCTTATAGAGTACTTTAAGAGTAATACAGAGCAACGTGATGCCACGCCGCGCACTCATTGAGAGAAAAATGCAAATTTAGTTTCTAAATCGAATTTAAAAATATATTGGCTGCACTGCCGCTAAAAACTAGTATTTGTTTTGGACTCCAATTTCTTTTGGAAACATGATAAAATAATCTTTCTAAGCCTACACGGAGCGAAAAAGCTCCAGTTTGTTTTAAACAAAATGATTGTTGCTTTAAGCCTCAATAAAATATTTTTATTACAACCTGAAAATATTGTTGTTTCAAAACGAGATTCTATTTGAATCAAGAAAATAATAGTTTTGAATTAAAAGTAAAGCATTTTCAAATTTGAAGTTAACATTGATATAACAATAAATATTTTCATTTCAATCATACATTTCAGTTTAAAACAAAACGAAATTTTTGTTTGTGCGTAAAACAACCATAAATATGGTTGAAACTACATTTTTATTCTCCGTGTAGTATTTCCAAAGATGTAAACAAAAGAAAATAAAAGGATTTGACAAAAGCGTATCTTTTCATTAAAAATTGCGGCACTCCCATTAATCGAGGGAACGTCCAATTGGTACCAAACTTAGGATTTTCCTTGCTGACCTGAAACGAACAATCTGACAATATTTCGTTCAAATCCGAGAAGGTCGATTACATGGTACTCGGACACTTCACGTGGAATGACCCATAGCTAGTTTTTGAGTGACAACCACTTGCTTCTGGTGCTAATGTATACACGCAGAAAAATAAATTGTAAATGCAAAAAAATTCTGTATAAATTCAACAAAAAATATTGTTGACTGAAGGCTAACCCAGATATTTTTTTGATTCTAACTGTTTGATCTTTTAGTTCAACAATAAGGTTTGTTATTCCGAATAATAGCTAGTTTCTATCGAAGAAAAAATTGTAGAATCAAAAATAAGTATTTTTGGGTTTATAAATGATCTAGTAGAAGCAAAAAGAGTATGAATTAAGTTTAAACAATATTTTTTTGATTCAAAAATATGATTCCAGTTGAACTCAACAACAGGTAATAGTTGTTTCAAACTATCATCATTTTTCTGCGTGTATGAATGTTTTAATGTACACTAGCGCCAGAAGCAAGCTGTTACGCGTGCAGGGCGCTATATCTCTGCATATTAGTGTTGATAGGAGGAAATGCTTATCAGTTAGGGACTATATTGGCACACTTCATTGTGCCTGATTTTTAATTTCAGGTATAATAAATTTAAGTTTGTCACGAAGTTTTCAAGCCACCGTAAATCTCGCATGTGCTTAATATTTCTCGATATAAATTTTCAAACTATGGTTCATTATGTAGAACCATTACCATTATATTTAATATTTCATTTATAAAAAAGTTCTATTTTTGATCTTAGTTTTCTTAATTACTGGCTTTACACGAAAATTTCCGAATATCCAGGTTAGTCTCATACAACCGGTGCTTACATACCGAGAATCTTTTCATATGGTAATTTAGCATCGATTGCTTTCGTGTCTCGCTCGTTACATATCTCGGACAGCGGTTGTTTTAAAACGCCATTTTGAATTCATTTGAGCAAACTTAGCATTGGCGCGTTTACAAACCGGAACTTTTATTGAAATCTTATAAACGTGCATTTTAATCGTAAAATCGGTTACCTAGGAACATCGCGCGTTTTTTCTATCATATGATTATCAAACATCAAAAGCTTGATAGCTTTTATACAGCTGCCTAATAAAGTAGTCAGAGTTTTTAAGCAACTTCTATGATCGAAGGATGCCAAAAGGTATCTCGCGCAGTCAATGTTTTTGATTTAATTGCCAAAATAAACCCGTTTGTCTCAGGACAGCTGTCGTGCATAGCAACAAATGTCTATCGGTATTTAATAACTGACGACTGGCCACGTGACCAAAAACGTCCTCAAATCGCACGCGAGCTCGAATGAAAGTGATCGCACCACCTGCCTAGGTGGATCCAGATCAATTCCTTTCTACTAAGAACAACCCCTTCCTGTGACACTTGTGGTGGATGATGCAGAGGATTCCTTGGTCTCTAGAAGCAGCAAGTGTCGGACTAACATTTATTTCCCTCCTAAATTGACCTGCATGGGCGTGGCCAGCTTTGCTATTGATCATCACAAAGAATTAGATCACCAGAACATGCACACTGAGCACATCTGCTACCTCCAAGCATCATTCTGATGGTTCGTTGTGCAATCACAGCTGATCTAGATCAATCGCGGACAACTCACGGGCGGTCAAACTATGCTATGTTGCTGCTACTAGCGCCAGAAGCTAGCTGTTGTCACTGCAACACTAGTTATCTTCAATGAGCCGATATGTAGGCAATACAGACACCTGGAATTAAATAAAAAGAAAACTAATCCAATTTAATTCTACTATGTATATTTATTCTTGACAGATACGTATTTCCCCTGCGACCTACAGGCTTCCACAGTGTCTGAGGAATAAATATACATAGTAGAATTAAATTGGGTTTTTCTTTTTATTTAATTCCAGGTTTCGTATACTACTAAAACGCTCCAAAAACTCCAGTCAATACAGCCACCGAATACGCCCCTGGGCCACCACCGAATACGCCCCTGGGTGGTGCTATTTTCTCATTGTAACTTCTCAGGCTTCTTCAAATAGTACAGCTGGTTTTTGGTAGACGATAAGCCTTTGATAAGCCCCAACAATATGCCAAAAATCAACTAAGAAAACTAAGAACTAAGAAAATATGGTAGGCGAACGCGCAGTACCACCTATTTTAAGTTATTCGGTGGATTGCTTTGCTATGGTTTGTACCAAGCAGGTTTTTCCGTCCTGCCGAATATTTAAACAACACAGACACCACTATAAAAATTACTCAAACTCAGTAGCGTTTCATTAAGACCAAAATGCACTCCGATATTCATTAAATGTTATTCTAACAATTTGCATAAAAATCTTGTCTCGAATAAATATAGTTCCAACGTAATTCCTGAATATTGTTCAAGCTACCGCTTAATGGGCTGAAAATACCCTCCGGTACCTTACTAAAATGACAAGAACAAGTTATTGCTTACTAACCCACGACGATTCTCATACAAGAATCCTGGCTCTAACAGCAAGGCAGTCTGCTGTTACGAATGTTCTGCAGAATTGGTCGACACGATTCGTATGCGAGAAACCACGGAGACTTTGTGCGAATGTTTTTCGTCTATCTGAGATGGCATAAAATTTGATAATTCGAGAAAAAATTGTATCGAACCATAAAAAATGTGATCATGTCTTACTGGTTTACGATTCTCCTTGCATCAAATTGAAATAAAAATAGAGCGATTTCTACTTGGATGTCCGAAATCTTTTGGTTCAGTATACGCGTTAATTTCGCGCACAGGTTGTAACTATGCGTTCAAGTTGCTTCTAATATGTTTGCAAAATTTCCCTGGTAACCTATTAGCATTTAAATAAGCAGTAAGTCAGCAGTTTATTAGCAATTTTATTGCACGCTGCTGTACATTATGATTTTAACTGCATTGCTATTGTAAAGTGGCATTAAAAATTCTATTCAAACTCTGCTTGCCATGGTAAGCAGAAGGTCAGCAATGAAGTAGTCGTATAATTCCCCAAAACAGTTTTAAGTAGCATTTAAGATGACTTAAACGCTTATTGGTTTGCATATGAATTGCATTGGTAATGTGCCCATCATCAGGTTTACGTAAACTTGGCCATCTTTGATTTGTGTTATGCTACAGGTCGTATTGGTTTGTAAAATTCAACTATAGGGTTATTATTGAACTAGAATGCCTTCAGCATACTTTCTGAAACTCATGGTATTTAGCAAATCGCACATTGTGGTCGTAAATTTAGGGGAGAAAAACAACCAACTGAAAGAAAATCAGGGGGGATTGGTACAACAATGGTTTATCGTGAAACATAAAATATGTATTACACACTGTTAAAATCAGCACCCTCATTCACTTACCTTCTTCGATTTTTACTCTGCGAGCCGCGCAGATTTCCCACTCCAGTTCCTCCATGGCAGAGCGAGTTACTCTGGCCAGACCCTATGTTGAATATGGGCCGTCGCCTGATCCACGAGAGCCCGAAGTGGAGGCGAGACGGTTTCTTGTGCTTCCTCCGAATTTTGCACGTTTTGGTCGACGGCAGGGCAACCCGGCGCTAGACAGTGCCCTTGCCTTCTTGCCGAACTCGGCGGCACCCACGGATAAGTAGCGGTCCGGTCCGGTCGGGGTAAAGCAAACGAATGCGGCAAGAAGATGAGTTTTTGTTTTGCCCTCTCGGGAGTTCTTCAAACTCAATGATCTTGTGTGAGCTATCTGCCGAGGGGGTACTGCATTTGAGCTAAAACGAGAGAAAGATAATACCGAATGGAAAATCGATTAAAACGTAGGTATGGGTGTAACATGCCGAACCAATAGACCGGTAGACCGGTTTGTGATGAAATTGACATTCCATGGTTTCCTCAAGTCGGAGAAACATTCCAGAAAATATGTCACGTACGTCTAATCGTCACGTACTGGCGAAATTGATGAAATACGAAAGTGCTTCTTCGATACTGCCAATTAATCTTTATCGTTCGGAAATATTGCAAAACCTTTCAGAGCGAGTGTCCACATAAAAAATGGCTGTCTATTGTTGACCGGCACGTGTTACCGTCGTCAAACTATCGAAAAGCAGGGTCCGTAAGGTGTCTTTTTGGCACGATGTGAATAGTAAGGTCTAGCTAATAAATGCGTTAAACGGCAGTGGTGACATTCCTTCAATATTTAAAGAACATGAAACGTTCACTAAAGCGGTCCATCGTTGAGTTCATTTACCCGTTCCCGGAAATTACTTTCGCTGCCTAACTTAATTTCGGCTGATTCAGAAACATTTGTTCCATCGCATCGCTCCGTCAAAATTCCTCTCGTTTTACGTCACCTTCTACTGTCTTCAGCAGTCATAGACAAACAATATAAATACAATGTTTTCACCTTTATACCGAGCCAATTATGTTCAAATTCATGGCAGTGTCGTTGAATCGAAAAATGACAATCGCTAGTTGTAACGTGCTTTTTTTCTATTTAGCTTTTAAATCACCTCTCTAAGTGGGTAGTCAATTTCACTTTCAATATCCCATGCCTTCCTCCCATTCATGGCTGCGCCGCCACTTTTCTTCAGCCTTCGCTGAATTTCATTCTCTATTTCCGATCGTAATTAGTATGTGGAGTTGAATTCAATCTGCTTTCCCCCCCGTTTGGGTGGTACCGCGTGCGATTAATTGCCACTGAGAAGTTCACTATTACCTTTATGAGGTCTGACATAATGCACTGGTTAAGTACTGCACTACAAAGCACCAGTCACTGGGTATAAATTACCAATATTATTAATGACCTCTGGTCTTAACACTGTAAAAATGAGTGGTTTTCATACAACGATATAAATCTGCACGTTTTATATCGGGCAGTACTAGTAATCAAGACAAAGATTAGCTCACTTCAGAAAAAAAAATTTAAAGTGGTACGACTTTTTCTGTTTTCCTTGGCCAAGCGGTGACCGACCAGCACATTTAGTTTTTGTTTGCTTCACTGAATGCTTTTTCTCTCTTCTGTTTCCGATGCGACAGACAGATTGGCATCAAGCGATTTGCCCAGCTGCAAAGCACTATAAAGCACTGCCATCGAGTCTGCCTCGTGCCAGCCAGCCAGCCTGTCAGTGGTATAGTTGATGTTTTTGCATGTTGTGACAAATCTTTGCCAAACAATCCGCCGTGGCGCGTCCGTCCCGCGGCCGATCGTCTGAATTATGGCATGGCACTAAAAATAGTCAGTCGGTCGGTTCGGCGGTAAGTGAAGAAGAAGTGCAAGGGAAATGAAATCAGTTTTCTTCTTTTTCCGCTTGTTGCTTTTGTTATCGGTTGAATACAATAACCGGCTTGGAAACAAGTTTCATCGGCGCTTCAAAAAATGCAATAAACAACTCAAAAAAAAAACTACTAACGACTATCAATGACAGTCTGTGCCAGGTGACTCGAAGAGCAGCGATAAATTTAGCCAGTACGGTGCTGAGTATTGATTTTATGAAATATAAGCTCATTTTTTCTAAAGTGACTACGTGACTTTCTTATCGTGCCCTATCATATGTTAAATTAAGCGTCCTTGTTTTTCTGTACAGTTTTGGAACTTTTTGTTTTACCTGTTATATCACAATTTTATAGTACTTAATTTTCATCATCAAATTCAGAGATGGCCTTTTTGGCAGATCGATTTTTGGTTTTTAACATGCGTTTTTTCTAATGTAGGATTCTGGCTTTATTTTTTCTGTATGTTTTATGAGAATTCTGAATAATTTCTAAAGGAAAAGCTGGTGCTACGTTTTGCTTTCTAAACTCTTTTTATAACGGTAGTTTTTTACAATCGACGGAGGGCACGAAAAAAGTAATGAAACAAAGGTATAAAGTAAACAAGTATAAGTAAGGTATAAAGGTATGATAGTATCCAAACAGAATGAGACATTGCGTGAAGTAGAAAGAGCGGAAAATTAATTAAGACAAGGTCAGAAAACCAACGCTTAAGAAGTTGTATACCCTTCCTTTTTACCCAAGCTGAGAGATCCGCGGATCGAACTAAGATGTTAATTCGAACCCACTACTCCTCGCCTTTTGAAATTTTAAAGCGGTATTTGATCGAATCGACCATACCGATTCTCAACAAATGGTCGAACGGTTGAATTCATACCCCTCAGTAGTAGAGTATAGCGTGTAAAACTCGGCTGTTTCATCGGTGTTCACTAATACATCTGGAGTTCCTCAAGGTAGCAACGTGTAACCTTTACTTTTCTTCTTGTTCTTTAACGAAGTCATTTCACCGATTGATACTGGCTGCAAATCAATGTACGCTGACGACCGGAAATTGTTTGCTCCAATACAAAACAAACAAGTCTGCTGCCGCCTGTAAGAGTTGCTCCATTTGTTTGGTGAATGGTGCCAACGGAACTGACTCATTGTGAGCATTTCCAAATACGTGGTGATGAGTTTTTACCGCATTAAAAACCCGATTTGCTTCAGCTATATTATTGATGGCATTGAGTTACGTAAAGTGCACCGAGTTAGTGATTTTGGCGTCTTACTGGACCCAAAACTGACGTTTAGGTTACATCGTAAGCTAATCATCACTAAAGCAGTTTGGATTCATTTTTAAGATTGGACGAAATTTTGAGGATCCACCTTGTCTAAAATCACTGTTCTGATGTGCCCTAGTTCGCCCGCTGTTGGAGAATTGTAGTTTGGTGTGGTACCCTCAGCAATTAACTTGGAACATACGGATTAAACGCGTGCAAAGAAGATGCATCCGACTTGCTTTGCGACATCTTATATCAAGCCAAACGCAATAAATAAGTCTACATGTATGCTACACACGCTACGATATTTTATTTTGTTAAATTACACGTAATTTTATATGATTGGCGTTGCTCCATTCATGTGCACGTCACAAGACGTAAATATACAGGATTTTTTCGAAATGTGTAGCTTTAATTTCATTTAACTTATGCTTTATTCATGTAGACTAATCCAAGGTCAGATGAATTATCCCAAATATATATATAAATGTAAATATACCCAAAACATGGGAAAACATGAAATCTTCGTCTTGATAATCTTTTCGCAGATTGCCTCCCCAGTAAAAATTTGTCGCACGACTTCGGACAGACACAAACAAAAGTTTCGCTGGTGTCGGATGACGCCCGTCCGATCCCTCATATTTTGACTCATTCTTATAGGAGACCTTTTTGTTAAATTCCCTTCCAGTTTCTCGAATGTCCCACACTTCCTAAGTCTTGCTCCCAGTGTTGAAAAATTCATAGCAGCAAAAAACTCAATGAGATTTCAAGCACCATGAAATTTCAACCTTGATCAGAAGCGCCGAACTAACACATGCATTTCTATCGCTATTATATGCGATGTCTCTGTTGCTATGCGATGTGAACCAAATTCAGCTGTGAGCATTTTTCTTACTTCTACCACAGCTGGCATTTCATACAACGAACCAGAGAGCGAAAGAGAATTAACCGCCAGAGAAAACATCAGCAGCGAAAAAAGCTAGCACACATTCATGAATTAAGATGGCAAACAAATTGGCGGAATTTACATTTTTCCTTCGCGGGAATCGACATTTTCTTAACTAGAAAGTAAAAAGCTTAATAAGAATTAGATAAACATGTAGGTTAAATGTGTGTTTTAGTTTAACTTTACGATTTATTTAGAGATTCTTTCACTTACGGTCACTCACAGTTACGTATCGCACAAGAGAATGCCTATGCTGTTCAACAACGAATTTCTATGTAGATGTGTATAGTTCCGGGTAACAGTTGAAGCAAAGCAGAATGTGATCAAGCGGGAAGCAATATGTGTGAGTTTTGTGCTTCTTGCTATGAAAACAGTAAAACTCACGCGTGAGTTTTTTCTGCATAGGATCAAGTTAACATGATTCACAGTTGATTTTGATTTTTGATGAGTTTTGATATTTTGAGTTTTTAACATCACTGCTTGCTCCACTAGGTCTAACCATAGAGCACACTGTGCATCTTTGCGTCTGATATCAACCAGATTCGAGGCGAACGCCATTTTTGAATTGTTGTCCGGCATTCTCACAACATGTCCCGCCCACTGTACCCTTCTGCGTCAGCTCATGGTTCATCCTTCTCCTCCGTACACCGTTCTCATATTCCCCACCAAAGATGATTCGAAACCAGTCACATGATGTTTGAAAACGGCCAGTGCTTTCAAGCCCACGTCGTGAATTGTCCACCTTTCGTGCCCGTAGAGGTTCCATTCTTATTAGCGTTTTGTACGTGATACATTTAGTACGGGGGTGAAGCTTACCTCAGGGTCTTGTGAAGTCCGTAGTAAGCGCGACTACCGGCAAGATTGCGTTTGCGTTTGATTCTGCTGCAATTGTTATCCGACGTCATCAACGGCCCGAGGTATATAAGGTGCAAAGACCCGAGTTATACTCTGCAAGCTGCTCCGCAACCACCACGATGTACACGACCAATTGGCTGGATTTATTGAAAATTGTGCCCCGCATGTTAAACCCCGCGCGTTTCATAACACCTTTCATGTTCCACGATGTTGAACAGGTAGCAGCAAATACCATCGCCTTGTCGAAGTCCCAAAGTTTTTCAAACGGGCTTGATATCGGGCCAGATATCCCTACACAGCACTGTACGCAGTCCATTGTGGTCCTAAGCATCTTGTTCGTCCATCATTTTTCATAGCTCTTCACGTTCGATAGTATCATAGGCGGCCTTGAAATCTACGAATAGGTCGTGCGTAGGAACTTGGTCCGGGGGACTTGATAATTTCCAACTTATGTTGATAACTTCAGCACTTTATAGGCGGCGGAGATGGGAAAGTATGGTGGAAGTAGATATCGTATGACCATATTTTTGGAGGCGAAGTTAATGAGTCGATGGCCGTTTTCGTTCGTAAAAACTAAAGTAAAAACTGTAGCCATACACCCTACTTAGAGTCGTGGACTGTTGGCAGCTCTCAAGCTGCTGGTTTCGTGCGTGGGCTGCGCAGAACGACGCTAAAGGGTGTCCCATATCAAATTGCACCACGGAAGAAACGCTGCAGAAAATTACCTAATTGACCGATCCTTTTCAAACTTTCAGACAATAAAATACAGCCCAATTATAAGCTTTTGGTATATTTATGTCATTCAACTTCAATACCATAACCGTATGCTCGCACCTTACGCATAACTCCACTCAAAAAGTTTTGTACAACATCTGACTGCAGCTTCTTCTTTACGGAAACCCACTTTTTCTTCATGTCTTCCTCAGATTTGACCCCCTTGGGATGCTTCCATAGTGCCTGCTTCATAATAGGCCAGTATTCCGGTTCCGGTGCAATTGGGGGGGAGGATTTCATGACCTTGGGTAAGAAAGTAACCCCGTTGGCTTCGTACCACTCCAGGACATCCTTTGAATAATGGTGCGAAGCTAGATCCGGCCAGAAGATCGTTGGGCCCTCGTGTTGCTTCAACAGAAGAAGAAGACGGTTCTGTAGACACTTACAGTCCCGGTAGTCACGAACGGCGCACTCTGTTTACCACATGAGCAGATCGCTTGCCAGATTATGTATTTCTTGGCAAACATTGAAAGTTTCTGCATCCTTACTTTCTCCAGAACATCAAACTTGTGCTGGGCGGTAAAGTACAGTAGCCTCGGAAGCTGCCGGAAGTCTGCCTTGACGTAAGTCTCATAATCCATGATTAGAGATTTGAGAATTTTGCAGATGATTGCGCAAAATAAATTCGCGATGTTGCTTTTCGGGTGATGCCATTTTGTCCAATTTGCGAAAAACTGACCGTGATAAAAATACAGTGTAAACACTCTAAACTACTTCTACCCAATTTTTCAAGAGAAAAAACCCAATTGGTAATTTTCTACAGCATTTCTTCCGTGTTGCAATTTGATGTGGGACACCCTTTACGAGATTGTGTGCTCGCGAGTGTGTCGGAAGCAGATTGTAGGTATGCACACAGCAACCGCGGTTGTTTGTCGTACGCTTGCGTCAGTGGAGTAAGCGTTAGGTACTATGCTTCTCACACTCGCTCGTGTACGGGTCGGCATCGTTTGCTTCTCGCTTGATTTGCAACATTGTTATAAACTTTTGAAATAAGCAATATCAGAGACGAATCAAAAAATTTCCATTAGAGTGTACTGGGAAAATTCCAGACCTTGAATTTGTTTTAAAAATTGTATTCATTAATAAGTCGATAAACTATGCAAAATTTCTTGGAATTCCAAGACCCTCACGGCTTATACGATAATTTTAAATAATCTCCTGTTCTAAATATGACGTTGCTATTTCTTTTCCATAGATAGAAAGCCCTACAAAATGTACTTAAAAAAATTAAAAGGACTCTGTAGCCGAAAGGGTGCCGTATCTGCTTTCACAAGGGAGTGAATGTTAAGTGATTTCAGCATGCATTTTTATTCGAGCTCCTCAACATTCTGCCTTCAAACTAAATTCTGCTTTTACCAATATTGGAGTCATGAGAATGGTACCGGCTCGTGGTGTGAAATGAAGCCTTCTGTTCATAGGTAAATTATAACTAGCTTCCGTACTTTCAGGCTCGAGAGTGCAAATTGGTTGGAAAGTAGTAAAAACATAGTCACTCAATAGCGAAAAGAACGTGATACGGAATATAGAAAAACACCTTGACAAAGCAAAGCAAAGCAAAGCCTAGGTGCTACATTCCGTTATCGAAACTTAACCTTCTGTTTTCATACGACAGACTCCGCAGCCAGCTGTTAGAGTACAGGACAATTGCAGGGCCAGTTGCTACGATCATATTGACTCTAACAGCCTCTCCCAGCCGAGATTCGAACATACGACGACTGGCTTATTAGGCCAGCATCATACCTCGAAACCAACTGACACCTTGACAATATCACAATAAATGTTCATACCGTAAAAAAATTAAAAGCTGAGTTTAACCAAAGTTGGTATAATTGCTCCTATTGCCTACTGCATTCAAATATCTATACTTTTATACAGTTTTTTAAAATGTCATTTTTCCCTTCAAATATTTAATTTTTTATGCAAGGCTCATTCCTGACGATTTTTAAGAAAATTTTTTATGTGAAACAACTGCTTTTCCTAGATTGGAAAAGTGACTAAAACTTCTAAACTAACGTTTGGGTTTTATTATTTACTCGTATATGACTCTACACACCATCATGACGTAAACTATTTTGGAAGGGAGGAAGTGTAGGAAACGAAAAATTATTTATTGGACGAACTGGAAAATTTCGTTATAAACCAAAAATACCCACAACCTCGCACCCACGCTCTTTCGGTTGGTACCCGAATTTTTTACTCACTAAACTATTGCCACCCATAATATTATTATTTGCCCGTTATTCGGCTACCAACCAAAAGAGCGTGGGTGTGATCCCTATCTGCCATTGCACAACCCAATATATTTCTGGTCTATAACGCAATTTTCCAGTTCATCCAATTCATCATTCTTTGCATCAAACATTTCGTCCCTATCCAAAATAGGTCATACCATGACCGCGTATAGAGTTGCATACGAGTAAATAAAAAGAAAAAAACCAAACGTTAAGTATCCACCCGAAGGTGGATTAATCACTAGACGTGCTGGAGCAACTGGTTAATACAACGAGCGGCAGTAGTTTAGTGAGTGAAACATTCGGGTACCAACCGAAAGATCGTGGGCGTGAGCCCTACCTGCCTTTGCGCAACCTAATAATCCCTTTCCAAAAAAAACAAAGTTGGATTTTTTCCAAATTACAAAAATTCATAGGTATAATTGATTAAAAATTTTCTTGGAAAAATTTCTTCTCGATTCAAGCTTTTTTTTTGTATGCCAGAAGGGCATTGGGTTAAAAGGCCACTAAAGCAATACTATTTTACGCCTTTTTTGACGGTCCCATTGTTAGACATTTTACCGCCATAAGTTCCCATCAGACAGTCCTACGTCAACAATTCTGCTTTTAATTTTATTCTGACAGACATGTGTTTCGCCTGTGACTTGTGCACGTGTGTGCAAGTGTTTTCGAACTGTCGAACTGTCTGTGTCTGAGTCAAGACTTGTCATTCTTTCATGTTTCCAAAAACGAAGGGCCAAGTATCTAAAAAAACATTAAAGAAATATTCACCAACTTTCACTCCTACGAAGAATTAATCCGTTTCAGGGCAGGTGTTGTCGTGTTTCAGTTTTTTTTCGTCTTATCTTTTCACCAAAATAAGCTAGACCACAGCCTACATCTGGTTTTTTTCTGTTTTATATTTTTTTAGTTCAGAAGTACATATATAACCACTATCAATAATTTATATAGATGAAGCATGTTGTAGTCCAATTCGCAGTCATTAAACACGCAATTTATGTCTATTATTCGAAGCGTTTTCGAATGTTGTTAGAAGTAACAGTAAAACATGTGTTTACATTTGTATCGTGACTAGCTTTCCGATTGACCTCAACTATTGTTCGCCCTTGTTAACATACATACATATTGAGCATTGAGTGGATACAATAAAGAAAACAAAAAAGTTTCTCTAGAAAATATTGTTTTAGCTGCACGCGATAACATTAAAAATTTATAAGTCGGTGTATAATCCTGACGTTTTGTGTCACTCATTTGCATCCGAGATAAAAAAAAACAGTGTTTCGTCCTGTCTCAAAATGCGATGACAGAGCTTTGAATAATTGATTCGAAGATTTCAAACCTTGCGAAGCTTAGGTTACCTTTTGCGATGAATTATTTCAATTACCTTGCAAATTTCGGTCTAACCTTTTCGTAGGATTTTTCCATGTACAACGAAAAGAATGGTTGCAAAAAAATGATAACACAGTAATAATCCGTTACGGGGTCGAGTCCCTTGGTGACGCTTTAGAAAAATGGACCGCAATTATTCAAAATGAATCCGTGGTTTTAGTAACGCACCGCCGGTGAGAGAAATTTCACTAAATCCGGACCGCAAATTGAAGAAATGATTTATGCCGCACCACAAAACTTCATCGTTTATCTTTGGTACTGCTTGGCTTCGGCAGCTGTAGCATGGGTTTGACCACAACGACGGAGAAAGGAGCTTTTGGGGCTGCTTTCGCAAAAGATTAATCCTATTCTACTGCCGAACGTCGTACAATCAGAAGGCGATGGTTTCAATAGTGATTTATCCGACGTTTAGTGTAATGGCATCCAAAGCCATTTCGGGACGGAATTTCAGGCGATAAGAAGAAATATGCCGACAAGTACTAATCCTGGAGGATTTTTTTTTCGTTCAATGAAAGCAGGATAAGGGTAGCAGTTGCTTTGCGGTATGACCAATGCGGTTTTTTATCTGAAATATGGTAAACAGTTGGTCTTGTGCTGCAGCGATTGACCTAAATAGGTATGAATCTTTTAACGAGCGTGCAAACTGTGAAACCTCAGATGCTTTATGAAGCATACAAACTCGAACTCATTGTCTCTACTCTATGCTTTCGGCATAGAGAAAGAGCTATAATTTTATTGACTCACTGACTTGTTTTGTTGGCACGTTTTGAATTCGCATAGGTAATGTTTGCGCTTTTACACTCTGATTTAAATTCAGCAACCAATTTAGTTCTCGAGCTGATATAATAAATAATTTTTCACATTCGAACACTATATCAAAAAATCAGATATTGTCTTCTTTAATTATTCTGAAGAACTTTCTTTCTCCTTTCTTTTTTGTTAGTTCAACATGTATCAGGTACTTACAGTCGTTTACTGTTCATATACAAAGTGAAAGGATCAAGTTTATCGGTAAAAGTCCCTCGTTTGTGGTGACAATCAATGATGCGCTTTCTCCGTAACAAAACACTTGTCAAATAAAGTAATCCACAAACGCACTGCTGTGCAATTTGTTCCTCACAATTCTGTCAGCGAATTTCCTCTTTGCTTTTACAGTGGTAAATTTTGTTAACACCAGAAGGCAAACTGTGCCGTCTCACAACTATCCGCAGCAAGAAACTTTTCACTCTTGATTTTCCGTTTGGCAATGCTACATTACCAAGTCTCCACTACATTTAGTATGGAAATCAATTTCGTTATTGCTTCATTCTAAATCAGCATAAAATCTTGTTTGCCGGATTTTCCTCCGGATTTTACATCGATAATAAGCACTTACACAAGTTTCACTGATTGATACTCCCGAAGCTTCTTCTGTTTGCTCTGTATCCTTTTTGCTACGGCGGAAGCTCACACAAAACAAAATCCTGCAACTGCTTGCGTTACACAGATACATACACGAACCGCTTCAGGATTTTTCGGGAGTTCACCTGCACTTTCGGGCAACCTTCGCAGGTCAAAGCACACACCGCACGACCTTAGGAAACCTTCGGAAGACCGGCGCGAACGGCAAAGGAGCTACCGAACGAACGAACTAACTAAACTAAACCGACCACCACCGATAGAGTCGAAATGTAAACACACACTAAATTCGTTTGAAAATCACTTCGGATCTGATCCGCCGCCGCGGACCGTTTCCCGGGGGCTGCGGGCTTCGATTGCTCAGGCAAATCTTTTGCCCGGTGCACGACTACTACCTCGCAAACAACGGTTGCATGCCTAGTAGCTGCACAAGACAGTTGCTGTCGTGTCCATCCGAGTGTGACCAACACCGGGGAGCAGGCGGCAGGCAGCAGGCACCAGCCAGCGCATAAGCTCTTGAGCAGCGCAAGCTCAATTCTGCGCAAAGCTCTTCCATTATTTTGCCTAGCGAAACAGTTCGGTGGTGAAAAGCAGTTACCCACTGGTGTTTTTTGTTTTCTTGCCTTTTTCTTCTCATCATCGATTTGGCAGCTGATTTGGTTCGGGCCGGCACTAAGTGATGGATCGTTAGACCGATAGACTACTTAACGAAGAGGCAAAGAGGTGTCATATGCGAACAATCTACTTTTGGATTGGAAATTTTCTCTCAGCTTTTAAATTAAACCATGATTAGTAGATATTTTTAATAATATTTTTCCTGATTCAGTTCTGTTGCACCAAAAATTTGCAATCAACATTACTAGCATTTACAACATGGTAGACAATAAAATACAGGTCAACCAACGCTTAAGCCCGAAAGGAGAATTTCCATTCACAGACAATGATTGCTCTCAATTTGCATAATCTCCTTACAGCTATTACATCAGCAGAAGTCAGTAACTGTGCTGGGATTGGGGATTTTTCAGTTGAGTACACTAGATGATGTGGTGCTCTGGTTAGGAAGGCTCAGATTGAAGCGGTGCTCGATTGACCGGTCTTAAATTGTTCAATCTGAAAGGAATACAACACTGACACAGGGACAGTAGATTTTGCACAAACTAGTAGTCGCATGAGATTTGACTCATTCTAGTTGTCATAATGGTGAATGGCTTCTGTCCTTTGACGGATTAGGTGCCGTCTTTAGTAGTTCGGTTTTCAGTTCAGACTTCAGAGTTCAGCATGAAGAACAAAAACGATAAAACGATACTGTGAAACTTTCATCATCAAAAGATTGAAAATCGATGAACAAGACAAAAATAGGTTGAAAATTTTCCATGAGGTATTACCGTATAAACCTATCCGTACTATATTGTTTAACTTAAAAGAATCTATCACTATTTGTGTTGGAAATCACGATATTTGACCATTAATAGACAACTATGGCACTCTATTATTGGTTACATCTGTATCTACACAGCATTGCACTGAATTTCACTGGAAAGACTCAATTAAATTCACAGCACTCTATCAAAAATCTACCATGAAACCGCTCCTGAACCGTACCGAAACTCCTCAGAAACGACTCTTAAACTACTCAAAAAGTGTTTTGAAATTTCTTTGCAATTGTTTTAAATCTGCTCCAAAGTGGCGGTAGAAGTGGGTCTAAACTCCCTTGAAACTGTACTTGAAATTACTTCGAAATTATTTCTAAATTGCTTCGGCACGGTCCAGAATCTATTCTAAAACTGTTCAGAAACTGGTTTGAAACCGCTCAAAAAAGGGTTTCTGCAAAGTAAAAATCCGCTTCAGAACTGTTACAGCAAGTATACTGCAACTGATTTGAACCAACTTTAACTCTATTTTAGAAACTATTAGGAACCCGCTTTGAAGTTTCACCACTGACATACTGAAATGACACAGAGATGAAAATCCTTTAAAAATCACCGTCCTACACATTTTGCTTGCACACAAGCACCCTCTGTTATGCATGTTGCGGAGTAGCTTGCATATGCAGAGTTTTATACTGTAGGGCTTTTAAATTTGAGTAATTCTCGCTGAAACAGGGTCATTACTGACAAGAGGTCCTCAAATATTGGAACTTTGCGCTTAATTGGTTGAAAATGGTTAAAAAATAAGAATTACACTTTTGATACCTCGAAATAGTGGACGCCTCGTTCGCCAAGGGGCCTAACAGGTTAAAAAAAGCTGAATTTTTTGCACACCTTGAGATCTATATTATGTGATATTTATAAATTTTCCATGAAGCAACTAACAAATAGCCCGGTTCTGTAAAGAAGAAAAACAGGGCTTTCAAATGGAATAAAAAAAATTTTTGGCGGCCATCTTCGATTTGGTCGCCATATTGGATTTATCAAAAAATCGCCGTTTTCCAGTTATTTGTAGCAAGGTTCACAATTTTTATATAATTATTGCGATATTTCCAAAATTTGCTATGAAACAAAATACAAACGACACGGTTTTGTACAGAGGCGAGATAGGGTTTATGAACGAAGTGAAAAAAATCGACGGCTATCTTGTATTTGGCCGTCATGTTGGATTTTATCAAAAAATCGTCGTTTTCGCCATGATCCTATGATGCTATGAGGAACATTCATTAAATTACATGTGTAGTGGCATTAAATAAACGAAACAATTTATTATCTGTATCAAGGTTTACAACTCTCATGTAATGGAATATCTTACTACAGAAAATTATTTGTTTTATTTAGTTAGGCCATTGCAAAGCATATTTAAAGTTTTTGTCACCCCCCCTTGGAAATTGGCTTGAAAAATTGGGGGGCAAAAAAATAATTTGTAGGATATGAGTCAAATTTCTTTTTATAAAATCAATTGTCTGTGGGCTCTACAGTCTGAAAAACTCGAAAAATGAGTCTCCGAGTTGAATTAACGCTTCTAGCACGAAACAGAAATTCGAACAATGGAATTTCCGAAAATCGTCCAAAAAAATTTTTCTTCGTTTTTGTCTTTTTTCGTATTTTTTTGCATAGAAAATAATAACGTATATATTATAAGCAAGAATAGATTCGGTTTTCACGTTTAAACCTTAAATAAAAATTCTTAAAATCCATGTTTTTTTTGCTCGATTAAAAAATTCACTTTGTTTTTTTTTTCGCCCCCCTCCCCCCTTCAGTGGCCGAACACCGGAAGGACAAAAACTTTATAAAATATTTGTAATGGCCTTAATGCCATTGCACACCTAACTTGATGAATGTTTCTTATAGCATTTTTTTCTCAGCTTTCCGATGGTTGTCTTGAAATTAAAATCGGTTGGGGGGATCATGGCGAAAACGGCGATTTTTTGATAAAATCCAACATGGCGGCCAAATTCAAGATGGCCGAAAATTTATTTTTCACTTTGTTTATAAGCCCTATATCTCCTCTTTACATAACCGTGTCGTTTGTAGTTTGTTTCATAGCAAATTTTGGAATTATCGCAATAATTATGTGACAATTGTGAACCTTGCTACAAGTAACTGGTTGTTTTATTCAGTTAATACCATTGCACACCTTCTTTTATGAATGTTTCTCGTAGCATTTTTCCTCAGCTTTCCAATGGTGGTCTTAAAATGAAAATCGCTTCGGGGGCTCATGAAAACGGCGATTGTTTGATAAAATCCAATATGGCGACCAAATCCAAGATGGCCGCCAAAATTTTACTCCATTTGAAAGCCCTGTTCTTCTTTACAGGACCTGGCCATTTGTTAGTTGTTTCATGGCAAATTTATGAAATATCACATGATGTAGATCTCAAGGTTTGCTCAAGATTCAACTTTTTTTTAACCTGTTAGACCCCTTGGCGCACGAGGGGTCCACTATTTCGAGGTATCAAAAGTGTAATTCTTATTTCTTAACCATTTTTAACCAATTAAGTGCAAAACTTCCAATATTTGAAGACCTCGTGTCAGTAATGGCCCCGTTTCAGCGATAATCGCTCATTTGTATGGTTTTGTACTGAAAACGCGAAGCAACACTCGAGCGTCACGATGTGGCCATGTTGCGACACATGCTTTTTTGAAAATGAGTGGTTTTTGAGTGAACGATGCAATTAAACCATGTGCCTCGTCTGTTTGCCTGTGGTTTCACTATAACTGTTCTAAAATTGCTTCTAAGTTGCTCTAAAACCACTCGGATAATGCTCTGAAACTGATTAAACACTGGTCAAAAGCTGCCCCGAAACTGCTCGATATATGCCTCTAAACTGCTTTAAAAATATTGCGAACGAGTCCTGAAATTAGACAGAAACTGCTCTGAAATTATTCTAACAAAAAACAGTTCTAAAACCACTATAAAACTTTTATAAAACCTATCAGAAAGTGCTTTACAACTGCTTTGTAGTTGCTCTGAAACAGCACTCAGCCTGCTGTCAGTCAAAGCTGCTCTGGAACTGCTCAAAAGTTCTTTAAAACTGCTCTAAAATAGCTCTTAAATAGCTCTAAAACTATTTTGAAACTGCACTGTAGCCGCTCTGAATCTACTTTGATGCACCTCTGACGCCGTTCCAGAACTGCTTTGAAATTGCACGGAAACTGTACAAGCCCTACTTTGAAACTTCTTTAGAAGTGTTGTGAAACAGCCATGCAACTGTCTAGGATCTGCTTTCAAATATATCCAAAACAGCTTTCAAAATGCTTTGAAATTATTTCGAAACTGTTCTGAAGCTTCTCTGATTGATTGTGCTTGAGCAGCACGTGTGGAAGATTTGTTTCTAAAACAAATCTTAAATTTCTGTGAAACTTTCCGAAAACTGCTCATAAACTGCCCTGAAATTGGTTTGAAACTGCTCTGCAACAGTTATGCAATTTCTTTGAAACTGTTGCAGAGGCATTAAGCGCAGAAACTGCACTGCAACAGCTATAAAATTTCAATTACTCCGAAGCTGTTCAGAAAATACTCAGAAATTGTTATGAAATCACTCTAAAAATTTTTTGGAACTGTCAGAAAACTGCTTAGAATTTGCTATAAAGCTACTAAGAAACTACTCAGAAACTGTCCTAAAACTGTGAAGAATCTGCTCTGAAACTACTCGGTAGTTGCTCTAAAAAGGTTATAAAACTATTTAGGAAGCTTATAGAAACCTCCCTATAACCGCTTTGAAACTTCTCAGAAACAATCTTGAAACTGCTCAGCAGCCTCTTCGAAACAGTTCCAAAACTGTTCTGAAACTGTTCATGTACTTCCCCAAAACTGTTCTAAAAATACTTTGAAACTGCTTCGAAACGACCCGGACGCTGCACATTGGTCAAATTTTGAAAAAAAAACGCGGACTTTAGCAATTGGGTAAAAAATGCGTAATTTTTCAAGGGTGGTGTCTTCGGAGAAGGTTAATAATAAAATATAGCGCACCTTTCTGCACTATTATGGCGACCGTGAATTCACCTATTAGAGTGATACGAACTTTTGTTCTTTTAAATAATTTCAAAAAAAAAAACTTCCAAAAGTTGCCCAACATTGTAAAATAAGCAACTTTGCTGAATACATTAATTATTTATCTCTTACCGGTTACGAAATATAATGATGTGTTAAAAAGGTGCGCTTAAAAATCAATTATGCTCAATAACTTTGCACACGATTTTTTACTGATTTCGAGTGTTCTACAAAATTTTTCATGCTAAAAATATACATTTTCACTGAAGACTGTTTGTCGCTAGAACGCATATGAAATAAGTTATTGAAATTAAAACAAAAAAATTGAAATATTCAAAAAAAAAAATTTCAATTTCGTGCAGCTTCGCACAAACCAGACAACCATTAGGTGAAAGTACTATATTTTATCTATAAAAAAAAGAGATCTCCAAAGGAATCTCAGAAAAATCAATTGAAAAATGTGTTAAATTTTGATAAAAATTTTTATGGCTCGTTAAGCGAAACAGATAGAGAGTTACAGTATTTAACAAAGTTGCTTGTTTTAATGTGTTCTACAACTTTGCTGAAGACACCATACCTTTTTGAACGCATTTAAATAAACAAAAGTTTGTAACACCCTAATGAAACCACCAAAATCACAATAGTTTGCTATAACGCAAAAATGAGTTATTTTTAAGGCATAGTGTCTTTGGAGAAGTTTAATAATAAAATTTACCGCATCTTGCTACACTATTAGGGTGATCGTGAATTCACCTATTAGGGTGATACGAACTTTTGTTTTTTAAATAACTTCAAAAAAAATTTTCTTTTTCTAAAGGTTGCAGAGCATACTAAAATAAGCAATTTTGCTGAATATAGTAACTAACTAGCTATCTCTTACCAGTTGCGAAATGTAGTGATGTGACAAAAAGGAGAACTTAAAAATCAATTATGCTCATTAACTTTGCTCACAATTTTTTTATTGCTTTCAAATGTTCTACAAAGTTATTCAGTATGCTAAAATACACATTTTCTCTGAAGACTGTTTTTCATGAAGATGCATATTTAATGAGTTATAAAAAATTCTTTCAAAAAATTACACATTTTTCAATTGATTTTTCTGAGAATTCTTTGGAGATCTCCTGATGGAAATATTTTTCTTTTATAGATAAAATGTAGTACTTTCACCTAATAGTTGTCTGGTTTGTGCGAAGCTGCACGAAATTGAAAAAAATTTTGAATACTTATTGCAATTTTTTTTTCATTTATTTTATAACTTATTAAATATGTCCTGGCGACAGGTAAAAGCCATGGCGGGTAACCGTCAGCAGTGGAGATCTCTGATTTCATCCCTTTGTTCTGCCGAACCAGCGGACATGGACACATAAGTAAGTAAGTAAGTTATTAAATATGCGTACTAGCGACAAACAGTCTTTAGTGAAAATGTGTATTTTAGAATACTGAATAACTTTGTAGGACACTCGAAAGCAGTAAAAAAATTGTATAATTGATTTTTAAGCGCACCTTTTTAACACATCATTATATTTCGCAACAGGTAAGAGATAGATAGATAGATAGTTAATGTGTTCAGCAAAGTTGCTTATTTGGGATTACCTACGAATGGCCGAAACACAAATGGCCGAATCACGAATGGCCGAAACACAAATGGCCGAAATAACGAATGGCATAATATACCAAATGGCCGAATCACGAATGGCCGAATCACAAAAGGCCGAATCACGAATGGCCGAATCACAAATGACCAAAACACGAATGGCCGAATGTCATATTTGAACGAAAATATTCATAGCCTTCAACCTGCGCAAACGTTGGGTACATGCTGTCCTTACTCGCTGCCGCTCGTTCGGACTTAACTAAGGGATAATCCCTAATAGACAGTAAACCTAGGAAAATGCATGCACCTAAATAGTAGTGGTTTCTGCAGGGGGGCTGCCCCCCCGCAGTGGCCGGCGCTTCCGACGGCGGGTCACCGGCGCACACTCGCGGCCTACGGCCGTCTCGCCCTGAATCATCTGCTGGAAACATTTGCTACTAACACGGTAAATACGTCTCGCACCTTATAATGAAGATGTATTTATAATTAAGAAATATGAGATAAAAACCAGGTAAACACAAGTTTATCACCCTATCACTAAAGCGGCCGAAATATTTCATTCAATATCCCGCCGTGTCCATCTTTGTTGACCGCACATAGCAAAGCCAACAGTTGTGTCCATTGTTGTTGAACACGGTTTGCTTTCCGCACGGTAGTTGGTAGTTGTCCTGTGAAAAATGAGTGCATCCGGCGATTCATCCGATGTTGCTGGTTTCAACGATGAAGAAAGTCCACCTGTCGTCAAAATTGTGTTGTCACAGAGAGGAAAACCGATGCTTTCCATTGATGGGGTACTATTCAATAAAAACAAGCAGGTAATGTACGCAACTATTGTTGGTTCCCATCACCTGTCAATGACTAGGATCATCACAGAGCTGCGGGTGGAGCAAAAGGCGATAGAGAGGAACATCCTTAGAATTCTTCAAGGGGATGATCCGAATTCGCGCCGAGAAATAGACGAAAAAATCTACTCGAAATGTGTTAATGCTCACAAAATGAGCAGCAAAAATTTTGTTGACGCAGTTGCGGTTTTATTAAGCGCTAAACAAAGGCGTTCGTAAAGCATGTTTTGTTTGTTTAATAGTAGTAGTTTGTTTTTTGTTTGATTAAAGTTATTTGTCTACTACTACTAGCCTACTACTTGCCAATTCATGGTTTTTTATTGAGTAGTTATTTAGGCATTCCGAAAAATTTCGGCCTTTCGTGATTCGGCCATTCGTGATTCGGCCTTTCATGATTCGGCCTATCGTGATTCGGCCATTCGTGATTCGGCCTTCTGTGACTGTTATTGAAATTCGGCCATTTGGATTTCGGCCATTCGTGATTCGGCCATTTGTGTTTCGGCCATTCGGTACCAGCCCCTTATTTGAGTATGCTCTCCAACTTTTTGAAGAAAGAAAATTTTTTTTGAAGTTATTTAAAAAAACAAAAGTTGGTATCACCCTAATAGGTGAATTCACGGTCACCCTAATAGTGCAGAAAGATGCGCTATATTTTATTATTAAACTTCTCCGAAGACACCACCCTTGAAAAATTATGCATATTTTACGCAATTGCTAATGTCCGCGTTTTTTCAAAATTTGGCTACTGCACGCTGTTCTGAAATTGTTCGAAAGGTGGCTTAAAACTGCTTTCAAAGCGCTTTACTGAAGTGAAAGGACTTCTTTAAAAATACTTCGTAACTGCTCTAAGATTACTCCAAAAATGGTTAGAATTAGTTTATAGTAACTGTCTTTAAGTAATTTTCACATCATCTTTCCTGAAACTAATCAGAAACTATTGAAAATCCTGATTTAATCCACCTAGTGGTGAAAGGAACCTTTGTTACACGATCTTACTTGCTATTTGAGATAGAAATCGACACGTTTGGCTTACATGAAATTTTTGGAAATTGAATAAGTTTACAAAATTTGAAACAAATAGAAGCACTTATAAATTTTGATAGTTCCTTTTCTCATGAAATTGCTGAGTAAGTTGTTACTAATGAGGGTAAGTGCAAGTAAAAGTAAGTTGTAAGATGAAATATTATTCTTTAACATATACATTGAGTAGTAAAGGTCTAGTTTATAAGTTTTTGAATTATGCGTAATTTCCTGTAATGCCAAATAGATCAAATAGATTCACAACAATAAAATTTTCTTGAATAAATTTCATCAATTTTTATTAACTTTTGGTTACTCACGCTGTTGTATTTTGTACAATATGTGTTTTTGAATGCCATATTGTTATAAAGTTACAAATCGTATATTACGTATATCTTCTTCTTCTTCAGCAGCATAGAGCCGGGGTGGCTCGTGCTGTTTCAAGCACTCGTCTCCATTCAACTCGGTCTTGGGCCACTCGTCGCCAATTTCCTAGTCGTCTCAGAAGTCGCAAATCGCTTTCGACCTGGTCGAGCCATCGTGCACGTTGGGCCCCCCTGTTCCTGGTGCCGGTGGGGTTGTTGAAGAGGACCGTTTTCGTCGCACTGTCGTCCGGCATCCTTACGACGTGTCCGGCCCACCGTAGCCTGCTAACTTTCGCTAGATGTACGATGGGAGTCTCCCCAAGCAGTGCCTGTAGCTCGTGATTCATACGCCTCCGCCACTCTCCGCTTTCAGTTTGTACTCCGCCAAATATCGTCCGCAGCACTTTCCGCTCAAACACGGCAAGGGCGCGTATGTCCTCCGTAAGCAGCGTCACGGCTTCAAGTCCATAAAGAACTACCGGTCTAATAATGGTTTTGTACATTGTTAGCTTCGTGCGGCGGCGTATGCTTCCTGATCGTAGCGTTTTACGAAGGGCAAAGTAGGCCCGATTTCCCGCTTGGATGCGCCGCTGGATCTCCTTACTAGTGTTGTTGTCCGCGGTCACCAGCGATCCCAAATACACGAACTCTTCTACCACTTCTAGTTCGTCGCCGTCAACGGTTACCGTCCGTGGGAGGCGCGCATTTGTTTCCTTTGAGCCTCTTCCTTTCATGTATTTGGTCTTCGACGCATTTATTTTTAGCCCAATTCTCCTAGACTCCGCTTTCAGTCTGGCGTAGATTGCCTCCGCCGTCGCAAAGTTCCTGGCTATGATATCGAAGTCATCTGCAAAGCCTAGAAGTTGGCTACTCTTGGTAAAAATCGTGCCTCTCGTTTCAATGCCCGCTCGTCGGATCACCCCCTCAAGAGCGATGTTGAACAGCATGCAGGATAGACCGTCACCTTGTCTCAACCCTCGTCGCGTCTCGAAGGGACTCGAGAGTGTCCCAGAGATGCGTACGAAACACATCACTCGATCCAATGTAGCTCTGATCAGTCGCGTCAGTTTGTCCGGAAAACCGTATTCGTGCATTATCTGCCATAGCTTGTCTCGATCGACTGTGTCGTATGCTGCTTTGGAATCGATAAAGATGTGATGCGTGGGCACGTTGTACTCCCGACATTTCTGCAAGATCTGTCGGATAGTAAATATTTGGTCCGTAGTTGCGCGAGCCCCCATGAAACCCGCCTGATAATTCCCTACGAAACCTTGTGCTATCGGTGACAGCCGGCGTAACAGGATCTGGGAGAGTACCTTGTAGGCGGCGTTTACCAACGTAATACCACGATAGTTGCAGCAGTCTAGCCGATCACCCTTTTTGTAGATGGGACAAACCACTCCTTCCATCCATTCCTCCGGTAGCTTTTCCTCCTCCCAAATCCTCGAAATAACCCAGTGTAGAGCCTTTGCTAGCGTTTCCCCGCCATGTTTATAAAGCTCTGCCGGTAGGCGGTCCTTCCCAGCGGCTTTATTGGTCTTCAGCAACCTGATTTCTCGTTTGACTTCTTGGAGATCAGGTGCTAGGACATCACTATCTTCCATGGGCGCTCCTAGGTTAATTTCCGTTCCGCCTCCTTCTGCGACTTCGCCATTGAGGTGTTCATCGAAGAACTGCTTCCACCTGTCGACCACCTCGCGCTCGTTTGTAATTAGATTCCCTCCCTCGTCCCTACACATGTCAGGTTTCGGTGTGTAGCCCTTCCGAGTTTGGTTCACCTTCTCATAAAACTTGCGCGTGTCATTAGCTCGGAATAGTTGTTCTAATTCTTCACGATCTCTGTCCTCCTTTTGGCGCTTTTTTCTCCTCAGGATCGTGGTCAACTGGTTCCTAGCTCGTCGGTACTTGGCCAGGTTCTCTCTAGTGGCAATACTTAGATAATTTTTCCAAGCGTTTTTTTTCTCCTCCACCGCTTGTTGGCATTCCCCATCAAACCAATCATTTTGTGTACTCCGAGGCTCAATACCTAGTGCCGCGGTAGCGGCCTCTCCGATGGCCGAGCGTATTCTGCCCCAACCGTCTTCGAGGTTTGAAGCACCTAACTCTTCGGAAGAAGGCAGTGCCTCATTCAGTACTCGCGCGTAGTTCTCGGCAGCTTGTGGGTTATCTAGCTGCCTGATGTTCAGCCGAGGAGGGCGGCTTTGACGTGTCCGGTATACGGTGGACAGCTTTGAGCGCACATGTACTGCTACTAGGTAATGGTCAGAATCAATATCCGCACCCCGACGGGAGCGTACGTTCGTGATGTTAGAGAAGAACCGGCCCTCTATGAGAACGTGGTCAATTTGGTTCATTGTACGTTGGTCAGGTGATCTCCAGGTGGCTTTGTGGATATCCTTGCGCGGGAAAAAGGTACTTCGGATCACCAGGCCTCGGGAAGCTGCGAAGTTTATACATCGTTGGCCGTTATCGTTTGTGTCGGTGTGCAGGCTATGGGGTCCTACCACCGGTCTATACATTTCTTCCCTACCGACCTGGGCGTTCATATCCCCGATGACGATCTTGATGTCCCGTGACGAGCAGCTGTCGTACGTAGCCTCCAGCCTCGCGTAGAACGCTTCTTTCTCATCGTCGGGTCTACCTTCGTGCGGGCAGTGCACGTTAATGATGCTATAATTGAAGAAACGGCCCTTTATCCTCAATACACACATTCTCTCGTTGATCGCCTTCCAATCTATCACGCGATCCTGCATTCCGCCCAGCACTACAAAGCCCGTTCCCAGTTCGTTGGTAGCGCCACCGCTCTGGTAAAACTGGGCCTTTCCGCCACGTATCTTCCATACCTTCTCTCCTTTGCGACAGATTTCCTGCAGAGCTACGATGCCGAGTTTGCGGGGTTCCAGCTGTTCAATCAGCACCCGCTCGCAACCTGCGAAATTTAGCGATCTGCAGTTCCAAGTCCCGAGTCTCCATTCGTCGTCCTTATTTCGTCGCCTAGGTCGATGCCGAATATTCCGCTCCGAATATGCTTGAATGTTGTTAGTTTGTGTTGTTTAGGTGTGTAGCCGTACTGGGGCAACACAACCGAGTCTCGTGATGGGGCTGCCATCTTATAGTGCCGAGACTCACTACCTCCTTCCCGGTTAGTATACGACCTTAGTTTCCACCGGGGTTGGTTACCCGATCTCCGCTAAGGTTGCTCGTATTCCGGCTGGTACCACGAGGAGGTCGGGATCGGAGTTGCTGGATAAGAGGCTAACGACCACTATGGGGTCTATATTCCGCATTATCTAGCCGTTTACCAACCAATATTACGTATATACTAACGTATATTCTTCAGTAAACTTGTTATGAGCAAAATGTCAGCATTATTTAATGCACTAATACTTTAAATTGTTAGGAAACAAGTTTAGCATAAACCGACATCACCGAAACGAAGCAAGTAGCATGTGAGGTGTACCGCAATTGACCCAACTGGAATTTGCTCTCGTTTCTTCATGTGGAAAAAATGGTGTCTGTATGCAGCAAAACTACCAGCAAATGTAAAATGTTTAAGATGTATCCGTCTGTTGGTAGTCGAGTAATTCGGGGTCAAAATCAGGGTATTTTTCACAATCAAAGTCCTACAGTTCCTAAACAAGCAAACATAGAGCTATACTAAATTCAGCAAAGTTATGTATTTTTATTATTTGTACAACTTTGTAATACATGAAAAAGTCATACAATAATTACAAAAAGAGTTAGAATAGAAAAACTGACTTTACCAATTCATATACAATAAATAAGATTTTTCTATCTTCACTGAAGAGATAGAAGGTTACTGTGTTTAGCAAAATTTCTTGCAATAATATGCCCTAAAAGTTTGCAGAACACATCAATGTGTTATATTGAAACTAAAGG
The DNA here is from genome assembly GCF_943734655.1 of Sabethes cyaneus. Classification (NCBI taxonomy): domain Eukaryota; kingdom Metazoa; phylum Arthropoda; class Insecta; order Diptera; family Culicidae; genus Sabethes; species Sabethes cyaneus. The sequence goes on along the minus strand of NC_071354.1, from coordinate 205,906,711 downwards.
AAAATAATTTTTTTATTTCACTTTTAGGGGGATTAATCAAAATTCAAATTCTACCAGACAATAGAGTTTTCAATTTTAAGAAACTCTTCCAAAAGTTTAATAAACTTAAAACTAAGTTTCCTTAGTCAAAACTCTAGTGCGCACGTTTTCTTTGGTTTTGGGCTAATGTGCGCGCAAGTAACCGTGTTATAAAAGTGGGCGCGAGTGTTCGAGGGTTAATATCTTTTGACCGGTAAAATCAACTCTTATGAAATTTCGCATATATATTCGTAGTGTGAAAACCTCTCGTTTGATATTAAAATGATTGAAATTAGGTAAATTATCTTGGTTAAAATCATTATAAATTATTGTTAATTTTGGTGTGGTGTATTCGATTGCTCATAACTTTCAAATTAAACGTCCAATCAAAAAACCATTCAATAGTGATCTATCCGGTTATATTACCTGCCAAATGAAACTAATAGCGTGTAAATCGGTTTGGCCATCTCTGAGAAACAGGCGTTCATTTGTACATAGTCAAAACAGGTTTTTCAAGGCTAACTTTTAAACTGCTTGTCTGTTTTCAATAAAACTTAGCAAAATGTTTAGTAATAGTAAGAGCTTTCATTTGGTACTAAGATTGTTAAAATTGGTTGCGTGGTTCCGGAGAAAACCGTGTCACGTAGTTTTCACATTTTTGCTTATAACTTTCAAACGAAAAGTCAGACTACGAAACAATTTAATAGTGATATACTAGGCAATAATACCTTTCAAACAAAAGTAATAGCGGTCGAATCGGTTCAGCCATCTCCGAGTAACAGGCGATAGAAAATTCGGAGCGAACACACATACACACATACACACATACACACATACATACACACACACACACACACAGACATTGCTCAGTTCGTCGAACCCTATCGATTGGTATATGTGACTCGGCCCTCCGGGCCTTGGATCAATTTCGTGTTTTTCGACCAATTTCTAAACCTTTGTTATATAGTATAACAAAGGTAAAACTGTTCTAAAACCTTTCTGAAACTTCTCAAAAACTACTTTGAAACTATCTTGAAGTTACTTTAAGGCAGCTCTGATGCTTTACTAAAGCTGCTCTAAAATTTGTAAAAGTGGTTGCGGTGGACTCGGAGCCAGTGAATAAGGAAAAGACTCGTTCCAGCGTTACGGGACACCATCCCCACTGTGGAAATCAGTTGTTATTTCTTCAAATCCCTGGCATTCAAGTGGAAGATAATGTCCTCGTTAATCAACTATTTTATAGGTATTTGACAAAAAATTGGTAAAACAGGAAGCAGTTCACATAGTTAAAATAGGTGCCAATTGTGTCCCGTAACGCTGGAATGTGTCAAAAGCAAAATAATATCGCGGAACGACAGAAGAAAAATAAAAAATACAAATCCTTCATCGTAGCTCGAATTCTCTATGAGCAGCTGGCCTGCTTCAGGAAAAAGCAATTAGAGAAGTTTTGCAGGGGGCGTGAGGGGCAAGTTTCCTTGGGATAAGAGTCGAAAGGTCATTACTCTGTATCAGAACTTCGAATAATTTTTTTTCCTGTGTGGACTCATCACTACGACCAGTATTTTTTCCAAGTGTGGACTCATCACTGCGACCAGTATAGTTGATCTATTGTGATATCGCCCGGGGTGTTTGCTGTATGACCTGCACTGCATTTCTTTTTGCTATAATCGCTATTGAGTGAGCGATATGCTTATTAAATTTTATGCGGGCTTGTGTGTATTCGGGCTTACCCTTCATTCAAAGCTTGATCTAGTTTATCCACTTATTTCTCACTGCCAGTATTATCCCATATTATAGCCGTCCCTGACGAGTGTACCACTTATAAACTCCTGCTCGCGTAATCGCGGTTGACGGAGTGGTGAGCGGTTCTAGTCTGATTGTCACAGGCCTGCTGGACTTTGGAATTGGACGATTTAAGGATTCCTCTATCCGGCCGGTAAAGTTACTGGATCGTAAGCAATTACATAAAGTAAATTCGAACGACTTTCACCTATATTTATGCCTTTTGGTGCCGCGGATTATAAACCTGATACCTGAGGGATGTGAAAAAATTCTTGCTTTCCTAAACTTCCCAAGAGAAGACTAAGATTATTTCCAAGTGGAATGATCGATACAAATTGAATAGCAGTGTTGTATAAACCCCGAAATAAATTTCTTCAGCAACACTAATCTCTTTACTAATGTTGCTTATCGATAGTTTACATTTTAAAAATTTCTTTAAAAGACCTCTTACTATGGTGAATTGTATTACGTAATCGATTAAAACCGAAAACAAACCCTTCGGCGACTTATGTGACCAAATTTGCAAAGTCGAATGAATAGCCACTAAACATTTCATTGCAACCTTTCATAGGCGATCATAAGTGAATTGAGTAAGCTGCAAATTGCCGCTGAAATTCAGCCCAAAGGCACTTCCACTCGACACTGCTTATTAAATGCCTCGTTACGTTAGTGATCCGTACCGACCGGGTGCACTGCCAATCGCTGCAATAATACGAGAAAAAAGTAAATTCACCGGAAATAATTTATGGTTGGCGCCTTTTTTCGGAAGACTTCCAGCAACCCTCCAACTTTACACCTACTGCTGTTGACACGTTCCATCGCCTTAGGCACATGGCAATTCCATCAATCATATTCACTTGTTGAATCTCGTGTTGGAAACCTGGTGCAAGTCATTCCCAACAGACAACCTGTTGCAGGGAAAAGTCAATTTTTTATAGGTCCGGCCCGTTAATCGTAATGTATCAGCAAACTAATGACCACACTCCTTAGTGATCATTGTAAATTCATCATGCCCCGAGCTTGGCAGTATATTTTTTGTGTGCTCTTTTTAGTCTTCACTTGAAGTAAACTGCTAAATAAAGTAAGAAGCACAGCAAGAAACAGGATGTTTCTTATTGTGCTTTGGCTGCTCGTGTCGCAGCTTTACGATCGTCAGAACTCATTAAAGATTAAAACTAATTGTGAGCTCAATAGCGAGTGGTTCACCGACACCGTTGGTGCTGGTGCTGGAAAAACACCCTCCTTTCAAGTGCGGGAAAACTAGCTATATAAATATTTTCCCTTTTCACGACCGCAGCACTCTTATGCATGAAGGCATTTATAGAACGGCACGAAAAGATCCATTTCACAGCTGCGTACGTATATCAACTGTATCTATATTTATGCTGTCGTCTCTCGGTATGGATGTTTGACGTGTGCGAACCATGCAATTAAGGCGCCTCTACATACGACTTTCATCCGTCCTATGATGCAGTGAAGGAGGAAAAAAACGCCCGCCGCCGACGTCGACGTCTTCTTCATTGGTGATGCCACCCGCTCGCCACCCACTTTCTACATGGACAGCGAGCGGTAGCCCGGTTATGCTGCACCAATTCGTACGCCCATTTTCCACTTTCGAACATGCGAGACGATGTCGGTACGGAACGGTACAGTACGGACCTACCTAGTCTCGACTTATCGCCCGTACTTTGGTGTAATTTGTAAGTTATTACAGCCAGCTAGCCTAGTCTGGTAAATGGTTACTGTGAAAAATACAATGCTCACACAGTCCATTAGACCAGCACCGCTCAGCCCTTTGAGGCAGATAGGATCGCGGGTGAATTATGAGCAGGAAGATATCGAAGAACCGGGAAAAGCTAACCGACCACCAGCCAAGAACCATCGGTCTTCCTCCCGCATTAATTTTATCAGCAGCAAAGAGGTCAAAAGTATAATTTTCTTAAATCAATCTATGGATTAAAGTTCAATAAAATTTTTTCAGATATTAAATCGCAATTGGAATTTACCTTTTCTTTACTCAGGTTCTTTTTAAAGCGTTAATTCTCTAGGTCGAGGTTCAGAAGTTGAAGCAAATGAGCAAAAGTTTCTTCATTTCATCTAATTAAAAATTTGTGTGTACTTCAACAAGTTTGTTAATCAACTTTATTAAACGCCAACTTTGTTTCCACCGTAATTTCACAATCTTTTAGCGCTAATTGCTCAACACAACAAAACTTAGTTTATGAATGAAATTCTACGGTGCGCTCATTTTCTTCATTCGGCGGGAATAACGCTTTCCGCAATTCCCGCAGTTTTCGTAGCGCAACTGCAGCCATGTGCAGTGGGTAAAATGCAATGCGGCAGATGCGGAGGTAGCTAATCTGTTGCATGCACTCGGTGCCGTCCGGCTAAAAAGCAGCATACTGCACCTAGCTTACGGATCAGGCTGTTGCAACATGAAACTCAAAACGCCAAGCGGCCATCGCTCGGACCGGTACCGGTAGGTAGTCTATGCCTGCTTCATAAATGTTTTATCACTTGCTGCTCACCCGTTTGTGGGGTATTAAATGGCTATTTGGTAGCGGTTTAGTTAAGGCCCACTTAAAGCGCCCCGAGGCGCACCCGCGGGTCTAGAAAATCGGATGCAAAATAACGGTAAGCAAACGGAAGAATCCACTGCGGAAAATTCCACCAGCAAATTTTCACCGCACACCGGGCGGCTCCGATGTTGCTCACTTATTTGCTGCATTTTTGTTTCTGCTGGCGTTCCTCTTAGACTTATTAATCGCCGGTAATTTTTTTTAATGTTTAACTTAATATGAACTTTAGCAAATAATGTCTCCATTGATTTCTAGAAAAAAGGGAACGCATGGTCGTTCAGAAAAAATAATCCAGAAACAGCAAGCCATAGTTTTTCATCATTTTGCCTTTGCCTCAAAAATTGCTATTTTCCGGATACTAACCTTGTTAAAGCCTTCAGAGGATAACATATCTGCTACATTGAGTAAAAGCACGCCCGCATTTTTGCACGAATTCTACTGAAGAAAAGCGTTCCTTTATCTATATACACTTGCATATAGAAACTTCGATTTTCTACAAAACGATGCATTTTTGGTTATGGCTTTGAAGTTCAAGGAGTGTTGCTTGTTGCCATAAGACTTCTCATGCTGCTGCATTTTTTCCATTCCTTCTATGCTTCCTACTCGAAACAAACATCGAACTGATTTCCACACAAAAACAGATTCCCCGCTGTAAGAAAATTGCTCTCTGTTGAATAAATCAATTTGTGCCATATTTTCTACCGTTCCGCTCGTTCAGATAACGCAATTCGAATGCATCAGAGGTACATTTATTTCCTGAGAAAAAATACTCTGAATGTCAAATTGTGTCGAATTGAAATATTTTCTGATTTTTCTTCTAGGTATTTGCAGATCAGCTACACTTGCTAGAATACTTTACAGACATCCAGCTCGAACCACTAGAATTCCTTTAATAAGCACGCAGCATCCATCTTACCTTCTCATCCCGCAAATCCTTCCACTATCAAAACATGATTACCCACTAGAACCAAACAAAAAGGCTAAAGCCGCCTTTGTTTCGCATGTCATTCATCACTGCTTTGCTTCGTCTCATACACTTCTCTCGGCACATGTGTTGTGTAGCGTTACATAATACACCCTGACTGAGCTGCTCCACCTTTGTCCTGATCCTGCCCGGAGTGGAGCTTTTATTTTGTCTTTTGTTCACCAAGTGCCAGACAGTTAAACCGCGCGCGTACACCGTTTCGCGTGTGTGTGAGGACCGAGGACAATGGAACACCGACTGTTTACTCGAAAAACAGTACGCTCGAGTGGTTTTGTACCTACCAACGCTTCAAGTACACTCGAACTGAGGCAGAAAGCGTGTCGTTTGTTTGCTTCTTTTTTTGTTTAATTCCCGCTGGCTTTTCGATTCAAGAGCTATCGATGTGGGATATCAAATCATCATCCAAAATTAGGCTTCTTCCTTTGAGCAAGCAAACAGAAAACAAAAACGAAAAGAGGAAATTTTCCCGCTTACAGTTGTTGTTATGGAAAGAACCTCAATTGAAGGATCAGTGGGGATTCTCTTAATGAGCTTTTTTAAATGCGATAGTCATAAAAATTAATTCTACTTAATTCCTTGTTGCGAAACATTACGATTTCCGGGGAGGGCACGCAGGTTGTTTTACATCCATCGAAACGACAATTTAACGAACGTGAGTCAATATTAAAATATATTCGGTCAGCCCTTTTTCGGTGCGCCTGACACCGAGTAGCAGTCATCCGGTGACCCTCATACAGATTTATTTTCGGTCGGTATGCGTATGAACTTTGCTCTGATATACACGCTAATGGTGTTGGAAACGCATTCCGGAATTGTAATTACCAGTAAATAAAATTAATTAGGTGCCCTCGAAAATCACTGGGTCGTGGCTTTACCCATTTCTCGTTTTATGTTAATGATTAAAGCGGAAGTGAAGCGAATGTAGCATTTTGTTCTACTGCAGCTTTAAAAATGCTTAATAAAGTAGGATTTCGAATTGGGCATTCAGGCTTCATTTTCGGTTTTTTGCTCAATAGATTCTTATTTGATTACAGCGCCTCAGCGAACCAGAATTCGAAAAAGTAGTGTAAAGGGCTATTGTACAGTTAATTATTGTCTACAATATCCATATATATAAAGGTGAGCGTGAGTATGTTTGTATGTTTGTATGTATGTTCCACCATAACTCCAGAACGCCTTGACTGATCTCCACCAAACTTGGCACACGTATTCCTTGATATAAGGGGTGGGTGGCTAAGAGGGGGAGGGGGTTCGTAACAGGGAGAATGTATGTTCCGCCATAGCTTCGGAACTTCTAGACTGTTTTGCATCAAACGTCGTTTGTCAAACACATGTTTTTGGGCATAAAATAATCAGCAACGGGGGGCACAACAACAAAAGACAAAATAGGAAGGACAAAAGACAAAAGAGGAAGACGATCTCTTACACGGGGAGAGAAAGGTTCAAACGGGTGCGTTTCTCTTGCATTTGGAATGATAACATTTGTACAAGTTGTTTTATTTCTGAAAGGGGGAATAGGGTGGCCATTAAAAAGAGGGAGGTTCAAAAACGTAAAAAAGGCTTTGTGTCGATTTCTAGGGATTACCGAGAAGAAGTCGGATTTACAAGTGGTTGGGGGAGAACGTGAGAGGAAATGAAAAAAAGGGCTTTTTTTTCTTGCATTATGAGAGTTTTCCTTACAAAAACAGATGTACACTCAGTTAGACAAAAGGGCCCCGAGTGAGATCGGGCAATCAGCTAGTTGTGGTATAAATGTAGAGAAAAACAACCAATGTAGAGAAAGAACAAACAACAACAACCATTTCGATCCCTGCGCAATATACACAATTTCACGTCCCAACCCAAGTAACAATTTGGGTTTTATTACACTCTTATGATGGCAATTAAGACCAAAATTAGTCTTGAGTACACCACCATAATCACCATGAGAGTACAATAAAACTCACATTGTTGCTTGGGAAGTAACAATTCTAAAGACACTTGGTTTTACTTGAATTTTATACGAGCCAAGTTAGGAAGGTTTTCCGTTTTATTCAACTAAAAATACTAACTACTACTAAGACGCTCAACGTAATAACTCTTAATTGAATTTTATAATGGTTTTACTGCGGTATTAATCTGGTTTTATTATGTTATTACGCAATACCAAGAGCGTCCGAGCTGATTCTCTGATTCTTAAAGAGGTTATAAAACCCTTCTGGAGAGTGGGCCTCTTGGTCGGAAGGTATTTTTATAGCGGTCATCAGGAAGTTCTGGTGGAGTTCATAGTTTAATCTTCGGGTTTTTGAAATTGGTCATGAAAACTGTCAGAGGAAAGTAATGAAACTTTGAATTGTTACTTGGGGTCCGTCTGCAGTTCCACTGATAATAATCAACTGATGTCTGTGTTAAAAAAATATCATTATAGCAAATGTACTGCAACTGCCGTTTGTAGTTTTAGTCGTCTTGATACTGCAATCTGGAAAAAAGGCGTGCTGAGCTGATAAATTTATATTCTCTAACGGGACCTTAGATTTCCGCCGTGCTACCTATCATTTGTACGTGGTTTTTTAAGCGGCTCCAGCAGATTTATTGCCAAAACGTGCGTGGACCGCTTATTAAGATCGACGAACTTCATTGCAATTTAGAAGAACTTAAATTGTATTGTAGTCTTTTACAAAACGAAGCTTAGCCAAAACATTGTGCTAGTGTGTGCGAATTTACAGAACTTCAATTGTCTACGTAATCCGTAGAAAATCCGATTCACAGCTGTAATTCATCGTTTTACTTCGCGGCTTACATCGTTGTCACATGTCACGACTCGCGAGCCTCATGATATATGAATGTGTCCACTACTTCATATCGTTCCCCATCCAGCTCCACCATTTGGACTCCCACGACCCGCGCCAGCCACCATGTACTTCGTTTTAAAGGTGTTAATGATAAGTCCCAATTTCGCTACTTCCCATGTGAAAGGTCTAAAAGAAGGCCTCTTCTCCTACTCTACGGTTGATTCCGACGGTAACCACGAAGCATAGAAGCGTAAAACCAAGAAGCCCGTTTCTTTCCGCGTTTGCTCTTCCTATATCGTATTGCACCTCACAAGGCAATACTAAATAACAGGTTAAAGAGTTCTTCTGGCTTCAGTCTATTGAACGTCACGGCTGAGGTCTCATCCGCTATTCTAACGAATGCTTTTGGTCCATTCAGCGTCCCTAGAATCTAACCAGTTTTATCGAATTTCACGATTTTTGGCTAATTTCGTTGAAAAACCTTGTTCCAACATTATCTGCCACAGCTCATTTCGTTTGACTGTATCGTACACTGCCTTAAAGTTCACAAGCAGATGGTGAGTTTTTTAGTTGCATTTCTGGAACTATATCGGTATTTAACTAGCAACTGACGCAGGGTTCATCAACAGGTTGAGTAGGTGGACACCTTTCCCTACTAACTCAGTTGTTATAAAGTTGTTATGGTTATGGCTGTTGCTTATATGACTAATTCTTGTTATAAATAAGTCGTCTCAGCCAGAAATATCACAATTATGTTGCTCGGATCAAATATCTCGATAGCCAGACAATGTTGTACGTGCTTGAAAAAGGATTGAATACACCTTGAGAAAAGGAGCGGACGAGATCTGTGGAGAAGATCTCAACTGGAATCCACAAGAACAACGTAGAAAAGGCAGACTCAGAGTCTCATGGCGACGCAGCTAGCTTAGCCAACGATATCCGGGCTGTTGACGAGAACTTGTCCGGGTAACGTGTAAAAGCAATGGCAAGTAACCGGCGGAAGTGGTGATTCATTTGACAACCGATTGTCCTACTCAACGTCTCGACACAGCCTGAAAATAAAGACTTCGAGTTTGTGAGGTGATAAGTTCAATCGATTTTGTACCACAGTATACTACGGGAGATTACTACGGTGCGGTGGGCCGGACACGTCGCAAGGATGCCGAATGACTATGCAGTGAAATCCGTTCTCTTCGTTCCCACCGGCATCAGGAATAGAGGGGCTCAACGTACTAGATGACTCGACCAGGTTGAAGCCGACTTGCGTGTGTCGAGCAGTGTTGAAAAATTCATAGCAGCAAAAAACTCAATGAGATTTCAAGAACCATGAAATTTCAACCTTCATCAGAAGTGCCGAACTCACATATGAATTTCTCTCGCTATTATATGCGACGTCTCTGTTGCTATGCGATGTGAACCAAATTCAGCTGTGAGCATTTTGCTTACTTCTTCCACAGCTGGCATTTCATACAACGAGCCAGAGAGTGAAAGAGAATTAACCGCCAGAGAAAACATCAGCTGCGAAAAAAGCTAGCACACATTCATGAATTAAGATGGCAAACGAATTGGCAGAATTTACATTTTTCCTTCGCGGAAATCGACATTTTCTTAATTAGAAAGTAAAAAGCCTAATAAGAATTAGATAAACATGTAGTTTAAATGTTATTTTAGTTTAACTTTACGATTTATTTAGAGATTCATTCTCTTACGCTCAGTCACAGTTACGTATCGCACGAGAGAATGCCTATGCTGTTCAACAACGAATTTGTATGTATAGGTGTATAGCACTGGGTAACAGTTGAAGCAAAGCAGAAAATGATCAAGCGGGAAGAAATATGTGTGAGTTTTGTGCTTCTTGGTATGAAAATAGAAAAACTCACGTGTGATTCTTTTCTGCATAGGATCAAGTTGACATGATTCACAGTTGATTTTGATTTTTTATGAGTTTTGAGATTTCGAGTTTTTAACATCACTGGCGTCGAGACGCACAACGAATTGGCGACGAGTAACCCAGGACCGAGTACAATGGAGAGGAATTCTTGATACGGCAAGAGAAACCCCGGCTCTCCCCGGTGTGTGCGTGTGTGTGTGTGTGTGTGTGTGTGTGTGTGTGCCTGTGTGTGAGTGTGTGTTTTCTTACTACTTTGCATGACTAATCTCGTTCCTTGAGTCAGGTAGTAGAATAAGTTATAATTTGCCCTTGTACAAGAGGATTCATTCGCACCTCAAGCGAGTACCACTCTTATAACTTACCCTGGAAAGAGGCTTAATTGTTGGTAAAATGCAAGAATTTGGAGGGGCCTTTGAATAAACCCATGCATTCACTTAACACCAAATGGCCTGATTATACTAAGATTCGAACCCACGATCACTCGCTTCTCAAGGCTTCTCAGATTCGGTAAACTAGTGGCTACCCCCCCTCCCTAACAAGCCCCTGAATGGCTTGTTAGGCCAGCATCATACCTCGAAGGTAACTGGAAAGGATCATTTGTACATGGTTTTGTAAAAGGCACCAGTAGACTAATTACCAAAACGTGCGTGGATCACCCACCAAGATCGAAGAATTTCATTGCTATTTAATAGAACTTTAATTGTTGTTGTCTTCTGCCAAAGGTGATTTGACTAAAAAATTTAATAATTGGCACAAATGTCCCGTCCCTTACTCGTTATTATTGGATAAATATTGCTATCCTTATAATTAGTGAAGTTATTTTTTAATTTAAAAATAGTCATTTAGTGATAAAAATTTTACGATTGCGTTGTTTGTTTATTCCTGAGTTATGGCCGAAAAGTTAACGATTAACAGTGGCACATGACTGGCCGTTAGTTCTTCGATCGTAACAATAAACTATGCCCGAGCACAACATTTCATGGATCCCCAAAGCCCTTCCAGCCCAACCTGTACGATAATTGTGAAAAATGCGCCTGTCTCATACAACATATCTGTTTAGCAGCATTCATCAGGACTGACATTAGTGAGTATTGCGGGTTGAGCAACTGTAGAAGATTAAAAGTTTTGTACAAACTTTTGATGCTCCACAAGGAAGCAAACTGAGATCCTGATGTATAACACATGCTAGTTAAGGACTGAATTGTTTACGAATAAAATTAACGTAGCAGCAGCATTTGGTAAATTTGGTTTTCATGTTTTATGAATTGCAGTTATCGATGTTATTTATTTCCTATGGTAAATTTTTAACTTAAAAAAAATGGAAAGCCTTAAGTATAAACATCTTCAAGATTGGTCCCTTCTTTATCGACAGACTTCGCAGTCGTTTATTCAAGTACAGGGTAACTGCGGGACTAGTGCAACTGATTCTAGCAGTACCGTCTAGCCGAAGTTTGAGCATATGATGACTAGCTTATTAGACTAGCATCGTCCATCGAGGCTAACCGGGTAAAACCACAGTTTAATTAACTGTTTGTAGCGGAATTGAATAAACAATGACTTTACATCTTTCTTTTGCAAATGGAATGTTTCGTAAAAGTGCTCGACAACATTCCTATCAAAATGGAATTCATTTCAGCACGCAGTAAGAAAGATATATTCAACAGAAACATACGTACTTTTGGCGAATGAAGTAATTAAAATGAAAAAAGCAGCTAAATAACTATATCATATGAGCAAGATGCATGTCCTATTTACAATGATGATTTTTTATTTTCACGCACAAGTGTGAAAAATAAATTAATATCAAAACAATTTGCATTTAACAGCTTAATAAGCTTAAAAACTACAGCATATAATCAACTGAAAGCTCTATTTTGAACCTGCCATAAACTTTATTTGCCAAAGTTCTATCACCAACAGCTATCTGAATCGAAAAAATGCAACATATCCTTCAGCTGAAATCCGTTCGAACCGCACGTTCGACCGACACCAACTCTACCGAATTGAATCATAATTGCGATCGTTATTCAAATGCAACCAGCCTGTCTGTTGACCACAAATCAGCTCACTACAGTATCATCGGCTCAGTGCGGTTAATTATACACATATGCCTGATTCAGCCAGTACCTCTACTGCTGTGGTACATGCACTGGCGAAATGGTTAGTTCCAACTACCGACCAATGCATTTACTAACAGTAGAAAGTTGCGCTGCTGCATGCAATCAGTAGCAGCAGCGGGAGATAAGTGCATTATGAGTGCTGCTGCCATATCATTGGAAATGATGATGGTTTATCAATAAATATTCATAAATTTGTGATAACGCTTCAGCACACAATTATTATTCATTTGACGGGATAAAGTTTATGCAAACTCGACCGACGGTTGACAGATGATTCACACCCGTCTCGATGTTGGACGACAGAATTTTTTCGGAACGGTTGCTTCAACCAAACCAAACCCTAAAACATACAAGAAATCATATAATTCAAATCATTTAAAAATTTACAGTTGCTCTGTACTATATTGTGAAGCTGGGAAATCGAAAAAATTAGATAACCATCTTTCGCCATTTCCCCGACTAACTGTTTCTGTGAATGAAATCCTGCTTCTTCAGAACCAATAACACATTGCAGACGATTATTTGAGATCCTCTCGACCGAATAGATGAAACAACGCTCTTCAGTGCTAGAAAAACCGTTGCAAATGAAATGAAAACGGACGCAACGGTTGCATTAAATTTGCCATGTAAAGCTTAAGAAACCGCTGGAAAATCAATAGGATTGTGGATAAAAGATCAAGATAAAGGAGCCATATACGGGGCTCCTTCATAGTTATCTATCTAACGCTATCCCGGTTCGCTTGCCGACGAAGACGCTTGAATAGAGTGCCTGTGCAGCATAAAATCCCAGCTTCGTTCGCCTCATACGAAGCAGCCCAACCGAGACGTCGATATATAAACGCAATAATTGTATCTGCTCGAGAAAGCGAAGCACCGGGATCAGCATAGCCATCGACTATGGATGTAGCATCTTCTTGCCGCTTTTCCAAGATGCTTTCATTCGCAAACGATAAAGTAAACGCAAATCAGGGATGCATTCGCCGAGATATTATACCAATAGAAACAGTCTTAGCGGTTTAATGGCTCGAGAAAAATAACAATTGCTGTGAGCTTTAACACCTAGGTGCTTAAGAGTCGTTAAATCTATAATTCGAATATGTTCTACTGCCAAAATATAACTGCATAATGAAGTTTACGATAAAACAGTCTTAAATCCAACGACATGAATCTGTACACATTTCCCACAAGTACAAATTCAATCTACCAACCTCGTTTCACCTAATCGAATTGACCTCTTTTTTCGGACGAAATAACCGTCTCGATTCATCCTGCCAACATCGAGCAAAAATACTTCCAATGGGGCTAGGTTTCCCAGCGGAAAATCGAATTCTGCCCAGCGTTTTTTTTTCTTTTGGTCCCTTTTCCGGTTCGGGAATCTTCTGGAGCGTTCTGTATCGGATGTACCACCTGAAACCGTTTGGCACTGTGTCCGTTGAGACGCCGGTGAGCTTGCAAAATTGCTCGGAGTTGAACCGAACAGCTTAGCCGGCAATTATCCCTCCTGTCAAAGGAACGATGACGAGCGACTTTACCGCACCGAATATCAAACTCCTGAATTAATTAATACCCACTGGATTCGAAAACTTTCGCTTAATTTTCTTCTTGCACGGATTTGTTGACCCGCTCGCTCGATGGCTCTGCTGTGCTGTGCTGTACAGAAACTGATCCTGTCCAAATTGTTGATCTATCATCAGCTGCATAGTTTTCGAAACAAGAAAACGGAGCAAGTTTTGATTGAAAACTTTCTTTTGTATCGTTACGATAGGGATAATTTGAATTTTCAATTGAATTGCTATCCTTGGATTAATTTGGGCTTTTTGTTTCCACTTTCTGCATCCAATTCAAGTTTTTCTTGGCAATCCAATTTACTATCATGAATATTGAAAACGGCGAAGCGCACGGAGCATTGAACGCTAATGACTCATTGCGGTTGGTTTTGAATTTATTACCGTGCCAACACGTAGTAAAATTAAACGCCTTCTTCAGCCTGCAATCAGCACCGGAATATATTGTGCAATTAGCTAGCGCTAAGCTTAAACTGCAACTGCAACAACAAAAACATAATATACTCTCTTCCAGTATATTTTCCTCCGGTTATAATCGTTCGAGTCTTGAATAAAAAAATAGTCGAACCAAGCTGTTTCGTACAACACGGAAAGCACTGCAACAACTTCGGTCCATACTGCTTCGAGCGGGCGGCCGACGCGGCGGTCCCCCACTAACCGACATATCAGATCATATGGATCAAGAAAGAAAATACAGCAACCAGCGAACAACAGTGCTGGCAGATTTGAGCTGGGAAATTTCTTTACAATGCGTCCTACTGTGGTTTAAGATACCGTGCTTTCGAAATAAAAAGAACCAGCGTGTTTCCCTGAAAATTTCTTATGTTAATGGTTTGAATATTTCTGAAAAATGGATGGAAGAAAGATATACCTATTTTACATAGGACAAGTTGAGTCAATTATTATAAAATCTAAATAAAAATAGATTACTGAAACGGCAAAACTAATTTGTGTGCTAGGATTGTCGATCAAATTAAATTTTTTGATTTATTTCTTGCATGATTCCATTTTGCTACATCATTCTTCTAAAGGGGGAGGTGTAGTGTATTTTAAATCTTTATATCGTAAAGTTTTCAAAACTTTAGATGTCTAAAAATCACCTAATTTCCGCAGTATTCATAAAAATCTAACAATAGTCTTTGCATTATTGTTGTAGCTTTTAATCTTGCCGCCGGAATCCGCAATCTTGCCAAAAATTGCTCATATTTTTTGGTCAAGTTGGAAAGTAATTATCGTAGTATTGACCAAACTCGTGTTTTTTAGTCTTTTGACCTTGAAATGCGGTCAGGCATATATTAATATTTTTTGAAACGATGGTTCTACAATTGATGAAGGGAAAGTAATGAAGAAGGATTTTTTGGGAATGTAGGGGAAAGAGTGGAAAGGAAGGGGGGGGGGGGTAATAGGTAGCTACGCTTAACAAATTGTCTTTGTGACTCCAGCCTTTTGTCCAATGCTGAAAGGTGCATGGATCGAACAAAGCTATAATCTGAGATTATAACCGGATTTGAACCCACAACACCCGCCAGGGCATGTGGCTCGTTGGTACCCGTGTACCTATGAACCACAGAGGCGCTGGACAAAAGGAGTCTGCACAAACCCCCTTAATAACGTAGCGACATGGGTTGGGCTATTTTTAGACACAAATTGTGCCTCTTCCTCCACCTACTGTAGAGACCACCGACCGAGAAGTTTTGATCTAACTAGTTTTTACTTTCAGGACGACGACACTATGCAAGCCCTTACGACTTGCAAGGTACTGCGTGTGACGTTGTTCGTCCGTTAAGCGTGTTAGTCCGCGTTTCTCAGCGCGGGTCTTCGAAGAAAGGCTCCGTTCCTATGAAATTGACCAAACTCGTGTTTTCATTACTTTCCCTTACCGTCCCTTCATCAATCGTTTCAAAAAATATTATCATAGTGTTGTTATTATCTCTTGAATCCAAAAAAAGGGAATATATCAATGCAAAATGAAATCAAAAATCTTCATTTCATGGATTCATTGCATGGTAACATGGATTGTTCAAAGGATGCCCGATTGGGTAGATTGTCTTGAATTTATAGACTACTAGTTAAGCCCGAATCTTACGATCCGGAAAATATGAAAACTGCGAATACATTCCATTTGCCAGTGTTTGCGAAGATATTGAACCTTTGTATTAGTTCTTTGAGCTTTATATTAAATTTATGTTTATCACGCCATGCGAAGATCTTACGATTACAATAATGTAGCTCTAAGATGTTGAAACTGAACCTGAAACTGAAACAAATAGTTTCTATGCTCGCATTGTGTTTTATTTAACTGAATAACAATATCTCCACTGTGATTCTTTTGTGTGAGTGACTCTACAGAGACTATAGATTACAAAGGCGACAAGGCACTCAAAGGCAGCCAAATTTTGAATCAAAGCGGAGAGTTATTTATAATGGAACTTTCCGTTTTGATTAAAAATTTAGCGGGTTTTGAATGCCTTGTCGCCTCTTTAATCTATAGTCGCTATAAGTGATTCTGACTCGTCCATTTTCTGCCGCGAACCGGTTCCAATAAGCGGCACGTTGATATCGCGACGAACAATCTAGTCGAGCAGGCGAGTAGAACAGTCGAATAAAGCGATCGCGTCAAGCAGCTGAGTCGATCAGACTAGGCGAGCAGGTGAATCAAGTGAGTCAAGCCGTCCAGTCGAGTTGTCTCGCCGAGCAATCGAATTGAACAGTTTATTCAAGCAGTCTAGTCGAGCAGTCGAGTCGAGTGGTTAAGTCGAGCAGTTAAATCAAGCTGTTCAGTCAAATAGTCCAGACGAGCAGTTAAATCGAGTAGTCTAGTCAATCAGTCATGTCGAGTAGTAAGTCGAACAGCCGATTCGGATAGTCGAACCGAGCAGTCGAATTGGGCAGTTGAGTCGAATACTTCATTTAAGCAGTTGAGTCGAGCAATTCAGTCAAGTCGGCGAGTCGAGCAGTTGAGACGAGTAGTCTAGTCGAGTAGTTTAATTGAGCAGTCCAGTCGATCAGTTGAGTTGAGCAGTCGAATCGAACAGTCCAATCAAGCAGTCAGGTCGAGTAGTAAACCGAGCAGTTGAGTCGAGCAGTCGAATCGAGCAGTCGAATCGACTAGTTAGTCGAGTAAATGAGTCGAGCAGTCAAATCGAGCAGTTTAGTCGAGTAGTCCAGTTGAGCAGTCAAATCGAGCTGTTCAGTTAAGTGGTCAAATCGGTCGTCCACTCGAGCAGCTGAGTCGAACAGTCCAATCGAACAGTCCAGTCGAGCAGTTCAGTTGGACTGCTCAACTGTCGAGCAATCAAATCGAGCAGTGCAGTGACTGAGAATAGAAACCATTGCTACGGAAGCATGATGTCCTGCCAGGGGCCTGTTTTTAGTTACCGATAAGCTTCTTACGACATCCTGTCAGAGATCTGGTTTTTGCTACAGACAACCCTCTTATATTTATAGATAGAAAGAAGATAGTTAGATAGATAGTCATTCTTTGAATACAATGCATAATAAAAATCACGTACGCGAGCTCAAGGAAGTGCTGAAAACATGCTTACTGACAAAACGACGGTAGCAGCCAGGCGGAAGAAGCACTTTCAGGCGCTGGTGAATGGTGAGGTACACATGGAGATTATGCATGGAGGTACACATGGAGATACACATGCAGGAACAGAATAAGAATTGTGAGCGATGCTTAAGCGGTTAAGCTCTCAACACATAAGGAGAGCAATTAGTAAGCTGAAAAACGGTAAGGCTGCTGGGAGGAACGATAACCCGGGTGAACTTTTAGAGGGGGCAAGTGAGCGGCTGTACGAAGCAATCCACCAGCTCATTGTCAGGATCTGGGTGGATGAAAAAATGCCAGGGGAGTGGATGAATAGCCTCATTTGACCGACTCGAGTGCAAAAACTATCGAGCTATTACGTTGCTCAATTCTGCCCATAAAGTGCTCCCCTATATACTGTTCTGTAGATTGAGACCGTTAGCGGAGTCCTTCGTCAGCGAGTACCAAACTGGTTTTCGTGAGCCCCCCTCTGCGACGGATCAGATGTTCACACTACCTCAGTTACTAGACAATATCCGAAAATACACCTTGCAAAATCATCACCTATTTGTAGACTTTAAGGCGGCGTACGATTCAGTCAAACGAAACGAGCTGTGACAGATAATGCTAGAACATGGTTTATCGACAAAACTTGTTCAGCTGATTCGTGGATGGGGCAAAATAGCGGATGTGACCCCAGCTGCTTTCTCGAAACAAGGGGATGCCCTAACCCTAACCTGCTATTCAACATTGCCTTGTAAAGTTCAATACGAGTGACGCACGTGAAAAGGTACGGGGCCATCATCACGAAATCTCACATCACTTGGTTTCGCAGATGATCGATGTCATCGGAATCAATCGCATAGCAGTATGGAAGACCTTTAAGCCTCTTATATTGGAAGCAGCGAGGACGGGACTTACCAATAACACCGCCAAAACGAAATACACGGATCTTGCGGGTTTAAATGGTGTAGGTACCAAGGTGGAGCTGGATGGGGAACTATATGAAGTAGTGGAAGAATTCATATACTTTAATATACTCATGACATCTGACAACGACGTATGACGCGAAGAGAAACGAATGGCAGACGCGAATCGGGCTTTGTACGGATTACGCGACCAACTGAAGTCCCGTTATTTGCAAATTCGCTCAAAATATGGAACTCGAAACTTAAAAATTGGAATAAAGGCATGTTCCATGAAATGGTTTGAATCATATTTACCTAGTTAATCGACAACAAATAATGAAATTTAACGGAAAAAACTCGAGCCAAGTAGCCAGGTAGCAGCCTCAAGTCTCTCGTTTAGGACCTCTTCTTTTATTGTTGTGTAAAAACGCTATATTCTACATTCTTAAAAAACTTGAAGTGCTGATTTATGCCAATGACATGTAACTCTGTTTGCAAGTAAGAGCCGAGAAGGTATACATAGGGTGCTGGATGGGTTCGTCCACGGCG
The DNA here is from genome assembly GCF_943734655.1 of Sabethes cyaneus. Taxonomy (NCBI): domain Eukaryota; kingdom Metazoa; phylum Arthropoda; class Insecta; order Diptera; family Culicidae; genus Sabethes; species Sabethes cyaneus. The sequence goes on along the minus strand of NC_071354.1, from coordinate 205,888,011 downwards.
GGTCTTCGTCTACTTTCCAGACATATGGGCAAGAAACCAGCATCATAACCAATTTTGATGCGATTTACACTTAAACTAATCTGGTATTGATATCGCTATCGAGGAAAAGATTATGTTATAAAATTACTATTTTTCACTATTTGTTCAAAAAATATAAGTCCTCTTGGTTGTTTTACTAGTTTTACTAGTACTCAAGTATGACGAAGAGAAGTTTGAGGGGGGGTCAGTCCTGGTGTAGTGGTTAGCATTCACGCATCTCACGCCGGGGACCCGGGTTCAAATCCCAACCCCGCAGAAGTCACCCATAAGTGACTATAATCTTCTAAAAAAAGAGAAGTTTGAGTATGGCGAAGAGTAACTACTTGAAATTTTGAGCTGTGACTCAAACTATTTCCACTTTTTTTATAGTAGTTGGGTAGCTTTTACACTCGACTCAAAGAATACATGCAAAGATTTTTGTAAATAATTGCTGTCTGTCCATGATAAACAAAGGAAATCTTGCTTATGGCAAAGTGAGTTTTCGTATAACGAACTCCCGCTGTTGCATGAAAAATTGTTCCACTGAGAAATGTAACTTCCGAAATATTTTTTCGGGCTAAATGGGTATACATGTACAAGCAAGATGAGCCAGATTTACCTGGTGTAAAAAACTTGAGTACTTGCGGATTCATTCTTATAAAAAAGAGGCAATAAAGTATGGATCGTGCTTACGTATAACGAAGAGGGCCCGTAACCCTATATATTCCACAGTGAAAAGTCATATTTTACATATGATGTGAAATATTAAATTCAAAGAGAAGGGAGAAAGCGTGGACCTCCCGTACCATATGCTTCCTATATCAACAATCGTTTAAGGAGCATCGTTACTAGGAATGATTAAGTGATGCATCGAACCGTCAGGGATGAAGTGAAGACCATTAATCTCATTTAAATTTTAAACTGTTTAAAGTTAGGAACCGAAAAACAAACCTTACTGCACCTCCCAGTTCGGCTACGCAATTACAAATTGAAGTATTTCTGAGTATGGCCACGTGAAGGTGCTAAGAAGGGTTTGAGATGGCCAAAAACAATTTTCATTATACGCCCTTCGCAAAGTGTCATTTGGATATCAATTCCTCTTCCATCATGTGAAGCGCATTACTTCTTATTAATATAGTCATTGAAAGAGTGTCGAAAATATGGAATGATTTTATTTATAAATGCTACCGTTTCACAGTGTATTGATTCAGCAACGAAACTGCCACTATCGCATAAATTATACAATCTTTGAGTCATTCAATCTCATAATCACGTCGTAAAAATCAATTGATTTTACTACATCTGGGCATAGATTTAAACCACACTTCGTTACCGTGATTCAAAAGTTAGAAATTTAAGAAAAAAAATGAAAAGAAGAAATAAAAAATTAAATAAATTAAATCTAAATATTTTTTTAAATGAATATATTGGCAAACAGGAGTGACAGATGTGATCACTTACTAATAATTCCAAACAGTGTCCGACTAAAGCGTTGATATAGTTAATTTATATTCTCTTTGTATTGGCAACACTGCACCCAACAGCAGCTGATAACACAAATTTAAGACAACACTTTACCAAGAAATTATCTCGTTAGCTTCAATTGCATGTTTCAATTAAATCACCTAACTGTTCATGTTTGTTTTCGGGTTCTAAGCTTCGCTCTGCTCGCTTTGGCTATACATACTGGTATTAGTACCTAACCATATGAAAATGCATACATCCTACGCTCTCTTTCGCCCGAAACCAACAGTGTAATGCAAATGGGTAGGTACAGTGCAATGTACATATCCTACAGCATGTTCAACACACGAGCAAAATTCCTTCCTCTAATAAATCATCCATCGATACATTCACATAAGCTGCCGACACCGTAGTTCTGCTCTAAATTCTTCGCATACAGATCTGCTCCAATGAACACAGTCTAGCATAGATAGGTACCGGCAGCATGAACTCAGGCAAATAATATAGGTCGTCTTCAGATTCAGGTTCCTGGCTTCAACAGGGAAAACGCATTTTCCCTGTTTTTTTTTTGCTACCAACACGCATCACGAGATGCTTTTAATTTCTCAAAAGTGAGGTTAGAAACACTTGTTGTTGTTCCTGAAAGGAACTAGTCCTAAGCATTGGAGCTGCTCTTGTCATTGCTAACAAGAGTGATGCAATTACAGATTGACCCGGCACAAAGTCAGTCAACCTGAAGATGAAAGTGAAGTGTAAATATCGAGCCGTGGGAAATTGCTTGCTATTCTGTGGTTGATGTGTGAATTTAAACGATTGAGGATAACACCGTACATAATTGGCACTTGCAACAATGCAACATGAAATCTCAAGTGCTAGTGGCATTTCCGCTTCGATGGGTATCAAACACTGATTGAACCAATTCTTGATTTATTCCAAAACATAGCAAACCCATCCACCCAATACCCTTACTGAATCGTTGTTTTCCCCTGCGGTCAACATTTTCTTTACAGACGTGACCGTGAAGTACGTGAGGGGCCTGCCGCACATCACCGTTCCACTGCCCAGCCGCAACGAGCGTTGTCAGTTCACGTTACGACCGGTGACGCACAGCGTCGGCAATTTCCTGGAAATGCTAAAGGCCGAAGACCGCGGCGTAGACCGGGCGGCGGTACTGAACCGGGACGGGACCCGGATAGCGGCCTCCTGTTCGATCGAAACCCTAATGGAGGATGAATTCTGGTAAGTTCAATGTTGTTTCTGTTTCGCAATGACAGTTTACAGTTCTACCGGTTTTTGCTCTGCCATACATACAATGGGAGTGCAGTCGGTTTCCTCCGGATTCAACATGTGTACGCAGTTCTGTTAATGACATTTCGGTTTGGCAGATACATGGTTCGCTACATGCGGGTTTATAATTTGTGTGCAAGTATCCGTAAATTGGTGATTTACACTGGACATCAGAAGTTTTACTTTTTTCTTTTATGTGTCATTTAGTGTGTCCTTTACAACAAATGATGCAGAAATGTTACCAATATATTACAACAATAACACCAATGAGGTACAAAATTAGTTCATACACACTTAAAAAAAGCACCGAATTCGATAAAATTTTACCGAAATCTGAACGTTCAGTAAATTTTTTTATGTTACCAAGCGTTACTAAAAATCCGTAAACGTCGATATGCACGACCGAAATTTTTACTGAACACTCAGCTGTTTAGATTTCGGTAAAATTTACCGAACTGTTGAAGTCTGTATAGTCGATTTCTTCTGGCAATAAACAAAACTTTCTAAATCACTAGCTGATTGCCCGATCTTACTAGCAAAATTCTTTTAAATTTTGGGAAAAAATAAAACCGTTTTTCTTCATTCGAATGTGTTTACTCATTAGCAGCTCCCTCCGCCTGTTGTCCCCCAACCACTTGTAAATCTGTCTCTTCGGCGATCCTTATAAATCTAGACTAAGCCTTTTTTACGTTCTTGCACGTCCTCCGTGTCAATGGCCACACTATTCCCCCCTTTCAGAAATCTCCTCTTAGCGTCCAGTAAAACTGCTATCATTGCAAGAAAAGCGCACCCCTTAACCCATTTGTACCTTCCTCCCCGCTTGTAGGAGACCGCCTCCCCTTTTTGTTAACCTCCTGCGCTGATTCTTTTATGCCGTAAAACATGTGTGCCAAATTTGATCAAGAACCGTCTAGGCGCTCCGGAGTTATAGCGGAACATACACTCATTTTCACGTACATCGTCCTCCCCTGTTTCCTGCCTTCCAGTCAGCCTCTCCCTCTGTCACGTAGCTAATTATGCATCTGTTTACTCTAGGTAAACTCCTATAACGGTAGCGAAATAAAGCTTTTTTCCCATATATCGCTCCCTATTGCGTGCTCTCTATTCCCTATTGCATAGCCCCCGCCCCCTATTGCGTCTTCACGTCACTTGCACAACTGCAATCGGTCTAAATGCAAGAGAACTGCAACCCTTTTTACTTATTTTAATCTCCCCCTCTTGTTAGGGACCACCCCCTACATTCATACTCACGTTCTTCGTCCCCCCCACTCTTGAATCCCACTCAGTCAGCTCCCCATTCTGTCATGTAACCAATTACGCTTCTGTTTGCTCTCTGAAAATCCCTATAACAAAAGCAGAAAAACAAATCCTCTTTTTCAGATATCCCTGCTCGGAGGGACACACAAACAAACACAAAAGTGATGCAAATCATGGTACAAGATTGACATGAAAATGACACGTCATTGTCATTGATTCAAAAATATATAAAAATGATACAAAAACATTCTAAAACGGTGGCAAAAATTACAGGAACAATAAAAACGTGATACAGAAATAAATAAAATTATACAAATTACAAACTATACAAATAGAATACAAAAGCTACATAATAATTTCAAAAATACATAAATAAGATATAAACATCATATGAAAATGGCGCAAAAAAATTTGAAAAATGGCTCAAAATTCAAAAGAGATACAAAACTTAATTGAAAAATTATTTAGAAACTCAGAAAAACGGATATAAAAAGAGCATAAAAATAATTTATGGATTGCAATAGAGTACTTCAAATTGGCACATAAATAACACGAATACGATGCAAAATCTGATGTAACATGATATAACTTAAATAAAAAATAAAGGTACCATGAATAGCAAAAACTTGAGCTTCTGTTTTTATTCGACCGACTTCGCTGTTAGCCATTAGAGTACATCAGGACAATTGCAGGGTAAGCGCGACAATCTTGTGGACTTTTATTGCCTCTTCCAGTCGAGATACGACCATATGGCGGCTGGTTTGTTAGACTAATGTCGTATCTCGAGGCCAACTGGGAGACTTATGGCTAAACGAGGCAATGTTAGAACTAAAATGACTTATCAAACGATACAAAATTGGACTTAAACGATACAAAAATTATTCAAAAACCATATAAAATTCATACAAATATGACACAAAATAATACAAGAAATGACACAATAGCGAAACTATGAAAAACAAAACCGATAGTCAGGTTATCTCAAAAAATCAGAAAAATAACAGTAAAACTGACAGGAATATCACAAAAATTATTAATTATTTTTTGGAACGGTAGTAATATTTTACAATTGACGAAGGGGCGGTAGAAGAAAGTTGCTAACGGACAAACAACGTCACGTGCTGTGCCTTGCAAGTCACAAGTGCCGATACAGTTTCGTCGTCTCGTGAGTAAAAAACGAGTTAGATTAAACTTCTCAGTTTGGCGGTTCGATTACATTAGATCGAGGAAGAGGCAGAATTTGTGTCTATAAAAAACTCAACCCACCAAACGGTGAAGTTTGTAGATACGTCGCTCGCTTTATAAAGGGGGTTATGCAGTCTCCTTTTGTCCCGCGCCTCTTTGGTTCAAAGGTACAAGTACCAGTGAGCCACATGCCCTGGCGGGTCTTGTGGATTCGAATCCGGGTATAATCTCTGGTTATAGCTGTGTTCGACCCATGCACCTTCCAGCATTGGACAAAAGGCAGGAGTCACAACGACTACTTTGTTAAGCGCAGCTACTAATAACCCCCCCCCCCTCCCTCACCTTTCCGCTCTTTCTCCTTCACTATAAAAATTTTTCGTTACTTTCTTCTACCTTCCCTTCGACAATTGTAAAAGAACTACCGTTCCAAAAATATATTAATTATTGTGCCTGACCTCATTTCAAGGTCAATACAAAAAACACGTGGTTGGTCTACAAAAATGATACAAAAATTAAACAAAACTGCCACAAAAACAAGTAAAAACAGACGCTGATGAAGCCTGCAAGTCGCAGGCGAAATACGTATATATCGGGAATAAATATCAATAGTAAAATTTAATTTGGAAAAAGTTTTCTTCTTTTCTTTAATTTCAGGTTTCGTATTCTACTAAGCCGCTCCTAAACCTTCAGATAAAAATAAGTACCGTAAAACGTACAGTCGATTTTTTTAAAATTATATGTATCTAATTATGAGTGCGCCTTTTAAATCACAATTTAAAAAAATAATGATGTAACACATTAGGATTACGATACATTCTTGAAAAAAATTACACAGAAATGGTACTAAAATGTTACAGGTATGACACCAAAATACAACACAATAAAATTGGTCCCAAAGTAATATAAACATGATACAAAAATGATTCAAATGAATTGTACAAATGGCTCAAAAATGCTGCTAAAAAGACGCAACAATAATGTGAAAAATATAAGAATTGTAATGAAATTGACGCAAAAATACTAGATAGAATCAGCCAACAGTCGGCTGCAAAGTCTGTCGATACATGAGGGTTAAGACCTTAAAGCCCAAGGATTTGCTTTTATTGTTGCAGTAAGATACAAAAATAACAGAAAAACGATAAAAATATGATACAAAAAGCATAAAGAACCAACAACCAAAACGATAGAATTAAGTTCTATCACAAAATGATAGAAATCTTCGAATTAGTTTTACTTCTGCACATCGAAATCCCGCGTAAAAAGATTTGTAAATTTGAACTGAAATGGAAAAATGAAATCATCAAGATACATGGATGTGGTAATAGTTTAATTGCATAAAGCACTCGGGTACCAGCCGAGAAATTGTGGGTTGGAGTCCCACTCACCACCAAACTACCCAATATATTTTGGGTTTCACATCGAAATTTTCCAGTTTCATTCAGTCTACCATTCTTCTCACCAAACGCTCGTCCACTTTATTAAAAAAATAAAGAAATAATAGTTGAGGGGTAAACAAACAATTTAGACAATTTTTTTTTCTAATATTTTTTCGTAATACACCCAGAAGAGTCAGGGAATTTTTATTTTCACTGGACACGCTGAAAAATCATTTCAAATGACATGCGTAAACGCACTATCAAAATCAAAATTTGACACAAAAGTGATTTAATTATGTTACAAAAATGGCGCAAAAACTCATCAAATGACACAATTATCAATAATTATACAATGGCAACACAAAATAACACAAAAATGACGAAAGGTAATGTTATGAAATAATGAATAAAATGATAAAAAATGCAAACCGTCGACATATGCAGACATATTGTGCCACATAAATAAGTAAACAGACTCAAAATAATTCATAAAATGCATAAATTACAAAAATGATACGAACTTAATACAACAATGACATCAAAATGGTAGAAAAATAGCACGCCACACGTCAAAGTTGCACAATAACACATGAAACGCCAAAATCGTACAACGACAAAGATGACAAAAAGATATTGCTAATTGCAAGGAAAATTGGATCATCCAAAGTGCGATATCGCTTATAAAAGTGCGATCCTGCATTAAATCGTTTCGATATCTTCGGTGCACTTTTTCGTTACATTCCAAGCTATAAGTGCGCCGAAGAGACCGAAACGATTTAAGGCAAAATATCACTTTTATGAGCGATTGAGCACTTATTGATTGGCCTTGCAATTAGCAATATAACAATACAAAAATGTTTCACATCTTCTGTCTTTTGTATATATAAGAGCCTTGTCTGTAGCCAAAATGAGGGACGCCATCTATTTTCGTGGTGACAATCGCCCACATTAAGCAAAGACTCAAACCGAGACGAGCAAAAGTAACGTAGTTGCACCTCATTGAGTTACATAGCGTTAGCGTTACATAGCACACCTCCGATTTGCTCTCAATCAGATGCGAGGCGACGCACGCGGATTACAGCTAGTATTATATAAAAATGCATTCGAAATGACAGAAAACTTATACAAAAATGACTTATACAACAACTTATACAAACTGGTATAAAAATAACATAAAAATTGCAGAATAAAAAAGTTAAAAATAATATCAAAATGACACCTAGATAGCACAAAAAACTCTAAACCTATATAATGGTTGACCTATATAATGACAAAAATAATACAAAAATAGCTCAAAAATGTATCACTTGTGTTTTAATGCTTGATTGTCTTAACTTTAGTATTGGTTTTGTATTAGTTTTTACTCAGTTGATTTGTTGACGTCGATTTTTTTTTGTAATTTTAAATCGATCTTGGCTTAACTTTGTTTCGTTTCAGATTAGGATTACAGTTTTTGCAATGGCGTCAAAATTATACCTCGGTTTGGCTCAAATTCGAATTTAATTGTGCCCAATTTAATTTCAGCTTTCCCTCAAATTTTGGTCGAAAGTTTCACTGTCAGTCTTATCAGAACTCGATTTTACATTGAAATGGCAAAACTGAATGAGTAAAAAAGAATATTGAAAAAAGTATTAAATGTGGGTTAAAATGATTGGGAAATACTGAATATTTGGCAAAGATTCCTAAATCTAATTTTTGCATTTTTGTTTTTGAACCAAAACAATGCCAGCAGTACTCAAGCAAGATTGAATGAAACTCAGAACAAAGTAACATATAATTGAATCAATACTCGAAACAAATATAGTTTAGGTGAGATTGCGATAAAAACTGTTCAAATATTGAGCACTTAATGAAAAGTGAAGTAAAATTTAAGCAGAATGCGAACACAAACAGAAATGTTAATTAAATTCAGTAGAAGTAACTCCCATACAACCGATAAAATATTTGTTTTAGATTAAAAATTAAAAATTATTTTTGGTGCCGCATCTTCTACCAAAGGCCGGGCACGCTAGTGTTGATGAGTTAATTAGATTAATTACTGAACTAAACTTAACTTAGCATGCAGATTCGTTGAAAGTTGCTCATGCCCTTGCTCGATAAACAAGGCGCTATCAGTAACTCTCGACAAAAAGGAGACGCGTGGTTATTTCTTAAACTACAATATTCAGAAGGATTCGTAAAAGAAACATCAAATTTTTACTTTTATGAAAAAAAATGTACAAAAGTAACAATTTACAACGCTTACTGTCAACGTTCCTAAGTGTGCTATAAAACCAATATTGAAGACGTTTTTTAAAAGAAACCTCTCTATGATTCAAATCAAAAAGTAGAGATTTCGTTTTAATAATTTTGCCGGTCGGTGTTATGTTTGTGTAATTGCAGGTCGGAAACACTAACCGCGGTAACCTAGTTCACGACCAGCCTAATAGTATATGCAACTTTTCCGACCTGGCTGCATCGGATTTCGTCCTTTACACCTCTTTACTGTACGTGTTTCAGCTGGCATATGGCCGCCAAAGTTTGCCTATTTCCTACATTGCACTTGAAGAGCGACAGTCTGTGTCATTGTGCTGGTAGAAGCAACTTTCACGTAGTTACGGCCAAGTTTCATAACTACGTGACATGCATGAAAGCAGTACACCTTTTTGGTTTTCACCTGTTTCCGTTAGTTTTTCCATGCCTACCCAGTAGTTGTTCCTGTGGTGAGCCACTGCGAAAAAGGGAAGAGCTCAAAAACGTGAAGTTCTAACTTTGCTATTGTTGGGGGGCATAAACAGCATAATTTATGCCTCACCTGAGCTAGTTTATTTATTTATTTATTTATTTATTTATTTATTTCGTCAACCGATGTAGACTAGTATAATGCATATACAGTTTCTTATATAGAAGTCTTATAATTAGATGGTGATTAAAAAGTGTTCTTATTCCTTTGTTTCGTTATCTACGCGTTATGATTACGTATTGAATTAAAGTGATGTTTAAGTCTATGCCGAGACATTGTAAAGTCAATGGTTTCGCAGTATTGATTGTACGCTGCCATCATACGATTTAGTGGACCGAATTTTGCATAATTAGTACGATAATGGCTTATGGCAAATAAATTTCGATTACGATTACGTTTCAACATGGGAATTTTTTCTGGTAATTGTATAATTATTAAAGGTGTGTTATTAATAACCGAATAACTACATACAGACAGAAATCAGAGATTACCTCAAACATACACTGTCGATTGTACAAAATGTCAAATTGTCAACGCATTTAAAATGCGTAATTTCTCAAATTAAACCCCTAATCAAAATCATTTTTGTTTCCAATTATCAAGTTAGCAAAGGGTCGTCCGACGTTCAAAGACCAGAATAAGTTAGAGTTTTTCATTCCGGAAACCGTCGCCCTATTTTTAATTTTCATTATTGATTTCCATACCCGGTTTAGAGAATTGCGCTGCACCGCGAACCCTCGCGAACTTGAACCACTCGGAAAAAAATCAAAACCTTTATTAAAACGCTTGTTCAGTGCCTTACTGAATCAAAGCAAATCAAAGCCACTACTGACTGAGGAGTGTTGTCCCTTTAGCGCGCGAGTAAAGAAAAAGCAAAACGGAAATAAAATTTACTAGGTCCTATGTTTGTCTGAATAATTCATCGGGAGCGCAAAGAGTGGGCGGCGGTGATGATTTTCCTTTCGGCCGGCCGGTTCCGTTCGGTGTCCCAAGCCAACAAACTGGCGATTTATTTCAATTTTGCGTTCGTTGTGTTGTTCTTTTCCGAACCGAGTGCCGGATGGAAAGTCGAAGGACTTTTTATTTCTTCTATTTGAGTTTGCCGGCCGTCGATCCAATTTAAGTAAGTGGACTTCAGCTTCCCGGGTAAATAAGTTAGAAATTTTCTTCCGTGTTCCGAAAGACAATCAGGTAAAGTTAAGTTCGAATAACTTATCGACTTATTTAATCTAAGAGCTTCCTTTGTGATTACATTTTGTTAAAAAAAGTCGATTAAGATAATGAGTAACACTCACTTATGCTTTAAGATTAGTAGCGATTATAATCGGAAAACCATTCTCGCTCTATCTACATCCCATTCTGTAATCTGGTCAGCAAACCGATAATCTGATTAAGCAATCCTTACTCCAGGGCAGCACGTCTATTGAAATGCTAGAATCGAGAAGACGTGTATGCATGGAATCTGCGCTCGAATAATGCCAATGATTTGCTGTTCCTCCAATAGAACCGATGAAGGATAACCTCAATTTGTATGCTCATCTATCCACAGTGGGGATGGAGGATACGATAGAGAAGATAAACCCTGTCTCTTCGTTTCATGGTCTGTCCTATACAGATAGGGCAGCACAGAACCGGTCTGGTTGACGATTAAGTGGTTTTGAGACGTGGTGGATGTCTGGTTAAATCCGACAAGAACATCTGGGTTGGGTGGAAGTGAAACATGAAAAGATTATCTCGCGCTTCCATGCATGACTTGTCTCGAAGAACAAGGCTACATGGGGCTTTGCTTGCTTGTACGAAGTTTGGCTTATTTTTTGTGCACGGATAGAAATTTATTCCCCAAAACGAGCAAAATGACTCATGATTTCAGGTTTCTAGCTTATGTTTTATGAAAATACACCATGAACAATAATCATGATACCATGAACTTTCTGCAGTACAACATAACGCAAGATCATGAACTATTATTCATGATTTTGAGCTGCTTTATATGGCAGTCCAGTCATGATTTGACAGCAATTCAAACTTCATGATTTCATGATTTTATTCATGGTATCGGAATCGAATTTCTTTCCGTGTGGTGTTACGAAGGAACAATCTCGTATTCTGATTTGCATTGCTGATGATGACTACTGCATCAGCAATATGGTTCGATTCTATTTTCCCAACCCAACCCAATACATGCTAGCCTTGGTTTTTGGTGTTTGTAATATTGAATTAGGGGAAAAGTGGTAAGCCAATAGAATGTTTTATCCTGGTACCTTTGAATGAAATTGAAGAAACAAGTAACTGTATAGCTCCAGAGTAATCTAGGATTTGAATATTTCAATAGCTTGCTTTGTTTTCTTTACACTTTGCTTTGTGTTCCCAAGTCTCGGCAGAATGCGGGGCATGGGGGTTTTGCAATGTACAGCATCCTATTTTTTCTATTGTGAAGTCATTGTTATTCCAATGAGGATCAAATTTTCAATTAAGCCTAATTCATGTGAGCATTTTAGCCTTTATTTAGTTTTAATCCATTAATATAATTTGGTTTACATCGAGTTATTTTTTGCCGCAATTGCTAATTTTGCCACTGCGGACTTGCTCCAACGAGTTCTGCATTGCGTCCGGGAGACGAAAACGAGTTTCACGTAAATTATCCTCTCCGAATGGTCAGAGACTAAAAACCAACAGGCTCGCGATCTCGCTGCAACGTATAGTCGCTTCACAATTCAATAATTGACATTACCTTTCGGATAAACCCTGGATTTGATTTTCCATAACTGAAGAAGAAGATTGTATTGGTTTTGAACAAACATTGGTAAAATATTATTACTTTATTGCTCTGATATTTTTTTGGCAACAAAATTGGTACTCAGAAAAGAATTTTACGTTATTACATTCAAGATTTTAAGATTTTGAGTGTATTCCATCTCTTAAACTGAATAAATTAACGTATCATATGATCAGTAAATCATATATTTCGAAATAATCACAAATCGGTCCTAAATCACGATCCAGAAAGGACAATTTCAGGGTTCCAAAGTAACCGAAAACGCGTCTTAAGATCAGAAAAGGCCCAAAAAGAAGATAATCCCAACCTTGCCAAAAAGCGCCAGAAAAAATCCGAGTCCCGAGTTTGATGGCCTAAGAAGGGTCATCGCCAAACTAAGCCAAGAATCGTCGAAAAGCGTTCTGCCATCCCCAAATTCTAGAGTGATTCCAGGAAAGCCGAGAAATTCTTCCAAAAGCCGAAAAAGTAAATGATCCCAAACCAACTTGAAAAAAACTCCCTTAAGGGTCAGAAAAGAGAATAACCCCAAAAAAACCTCAGAATCGCCAAAACAGGTTTCGACGAGCCAGAAAATGTGTAAAAAGAAATTGTTTCCTCCGTCTTAAAATTGTCAGGTAATTCCTTTAGAGATCTAAAAACCCGATTGAATCCACCTAGTGGTGAAAGGAACCTTTGTTATACCATTTTATTTGTCATTTGATGTGGACATTTTCAGCTCAAATATTATTTTTGATTGGAATGAAGTTTTGCTGATTTTGCTAATTCTCGTCGTAATAAGTAACGCCATTCTAATTTTAATCATTTGTTGGATGGATTTAATGAATTTTCCAAAAGTTCTTGTGCTGATTTGACTAAAACACACTTACCTTCCGATCCGCGAACTTTGAAATCACTGAAAGCGATTATTAAAGCATGTTATTGAAATTACGCAACTGACTTTATTTCTTAAATTCGTCGTACCGATTTAAAATCCGTCCATCAAAATTTTTCATCGTCCGAACTAAAAATCACAACAATGTTTACGAAGCTCACGCGCATGTATTTGTGTAGGACGGCATGACAAATGTTATTCTGTAAAATTTCTGCAGGTCAGGCAAGTTTTCCTGGCTGTGGAATGACGACAATGCCTTGCGCGAGTTATTTTCATTAATGAAAGACGGAAATTAAAACGATTAGCCGACATTTGCTTCTTCGTCGCACGAAAAAACGTAGAAAATTTGGTTGGTGGGACTTCTTTAATGATAAAAAGCATAAATGATAAATAGATCTCAGCTCACTTTGATTGATCGCGTATGATAGACAACAAACTAAAATATTAGGGAATAACTAGTTTTGCATTGTGTGTCATAAAAATGCTGATATTTTTAATAATGTGTGTTGGATAGGACGGGAATAGGCAATTACGACGAAGCAGCAACATACCCTATGTTGGATAGAAATGATATTTTTTACTATATCTTAAATATCTGAAATATCTTAAAACTATTTATTTGATCAAAATAGCGCCAAAGCAAAAGTTGTAAGAAATTATTTTTAGAAAAAAATTTAATTAAAAAAAGTGAAGCCCTAAGCCCTAAAATCTGGTAAAGGGCTACTTATGGACACTTTTTCTGGTATTCTTTGTAAAACTAACAAAAACGCAAAGTATCCAATAACCGTGAACGACGCATTTGAACCAAATTTGGTCAGAAAGCCACCAAAAATGCAAAAAACTGACCATAAGTTTTAGGTCAGAAAGCCACCAAAAATGATGCCAGACTCCCAAAATTGCTGGAAAACGCCATTGAAGTCCAATTCCCAAAACAACTAAAGGTCAGATAATAAGGTCCTGAACCTAAAAACGTAAAAGATGAGATGACCCGAGAATCAAAAAAATATCACAGTTTGAAAAGGCCTAAAGAATAATAATTCCAAATTAACCTTAGAATCACTGAAAAAGGTTTGCAAGGGCTAGAAAAGTCATAAACATTATACTGAAGTCCCAGAGCTGACGAAAGATATCGTTAAAGGATGAAAAAAGTCAAATTAATCTCATAAAAACACCTCTAAAGGCAAGCAAAGGCCTAAAAGCAAAATAATTGCAACTTAACTTCAGAAGAATCTTTGAAAAATGCCTCTAAAAGTTCTAAAATGAAAAGAAAAATTACTCAGAGCCCCACAATGGGTGCGCGACGTTAGGTATACGGTCTTTAGTATACAGATGTTAGGCATAATAGACGTTAGGCATAATGCATAATGGATGATAGGTAAGGTACACCGGGGCAAGTGGGACCTAAAAAATGCATAGTTTGGGTTTATTCCACTGTGTTTTCTATACCTATGATTATTTCAAAATTCTTTTAGCACAGAAACTCTTCAGTGGTATCACTTCGAAGGATTAATTACGAAAAAGACCTATCAATTTACATGAAATGAATCTGGAGGAGAATTTTTAAAATTATGGCGATAGGTCCCACTTGCCCCATTTACCGGGGCAAGTGGGACCTATATTCAAATTTGATTAAAAAGCATAAAATAATAGTAAATTGTGTAAGTTAATATACAGCAATGTTAAAGCATTGCAAGAAGCAATCAAAAACAATATTTGTACGAAGGGTTCATTCAAAAATAGCGTAACAAAATCAGATCACAACGGGCGACTTAATAATTTATATGAAACACAGATCGTGAGCAATTACGCTGTAAAGCATTATTGTAATGAAATGTAGTTGAATATGTCGTTGTATCCAATTCTTGCGAGATGTAATTTAGGATTAATCATTGTTTAACAGCTCGAAAATACGATTATGATCTGTTTGTTCTACCATGCCCAATTCGGTAGAGCTACTCATAAGAGATAGTTACGTTTTAATAACCACAACACTTTATTGTTTCAATTCCAGCTGCAGATTTGCTTAATTATATCAAATTTGACTTTCCAAATTCAATTAACATCGTTTAGGTGTAACCAAAATGTGACCAAACTGTTTATTCCCTCACTAGCTGTGCATGTGGGCTTCTTTTTTGGGGGCCCTTGGTTTAGTCTTTTTCGGTTTTATTTTAAAGCTTTACTGGTATAAATATTATGTAATTGAACTGAAAATGTTTGATAGTTTATCTAAAAAATGTATTAAGACAGGAAGTTTTGTGCTGAAACACTTTATTTTTAATAGGTCCCACTTGCCCCGGGTGCTTTGAAGTGCCGACCTTATTTTGACCCATTTTTTTAATGCCGTTTGTCAAATTAAACAACTAGTTTTCGGGTGTAATTTGTTAATACACTCATTATGTTTACCTACTGTCAGAAAAACATGTACTTTTACGTAAAGCCTGTGGCCAAAATATCATTTATAAAAAAGTGCGTCAAACTTACAACGCAAATTGAAAATAACGCTCAAATTGAAAGTCCGATTTTGATGTTTGGAATGCCTGTTATAAATAATCTATAATTTTAATACATGCGTTTGAGTTGTATCTTTCATTTCTAGAAAGGTTCGGTTGGAGAAAATGAGGTTGAGGAGAGTTATGAGCTCCGTTCCCACTTACCCCGTATTCCCACTTGCCCCGGGGTACCTTATATCGTTCGTTAGACCTAATTTATAAATCTTCGCTTTCCTATGACAGCACACTTGAATAGATCGTTACTCCATTACTCTGTCACAATGCAATGAGAGCGGGAGCCGCCCATTTAGCGTAATGCTATTTGGCATAATGCCGCTTAGTGTGAAAGCATTTGGCATATTTTTTTGCATAACAACCATTTGGCGTTGCTACTTTTTAAACTGTGTTGATTAAGCCAGCTAACAAGCTTGCCTGCTTGTAAGCTAACGGCAGGTAATTGATGCAAAACATGCTTAATGTCGATTATACCTAGCGTCCATTTTGCCTAACGTCCATTATGTCTAACACCTATTTTGCCTGATGTATTTATGCCTAGCGTCCACATTTCTAGTGTGGTATATCCTTCCAGAACTGTTGCAAAACGCCTTTGTATGCCGAAAAAAATGATCCCAAACTAACCTGAGTCGCCGAAAAAAACCTCTGACACCCTCATTTTGCATTCCGATGGGGCTTAATTTCTTTGACAAACCGATTCGCCAGAATACAGAATAAGGTTGACGAAAATGATCCCAAACTAACCTCAGAATGTCGGAAAGAAGCTTTTAAAGCAGAAAAAAGCAAAAAGAAAACAATACCAAATTAACCAGTCCGCGTACAGTGGCATCGTCCATGGTTTCGTGCGTGGGAAATTGGAGAATCAAGCATAAAATGCCCTCAAGGGATATCAACTAAATTTTCAATAGCGAGAAATAACTAATTTACTCTTAATCAAGCGCACGTTTGTCTGCAGCTGAACTGGCAAAGATCCGCTTTCCAACAATTTCGGACAGTTTTGTTCCGTCTGAATATGTTTTGTCCTGCTCCCTGAGCTGCACTGCAACTATCAAAGCTCAAAGATTGCTTCACAGCAGTCATATCGTTTACAGTTAGACCATCCGTGCTTGGACTGTTAAGAAATCGTAGAAAAAATGCCTCTAAAAAGAAGATGTTTACTGAATTTCCAAAAGTAATTCAAGCGCACGCTTGTCTGACACTGCACTAATAGTGGTTAGACTGATGTGTGTGTTGTGATGATGTACTGAAAATGACAAAAATAAGACATGACATTACATTTGGCAATTTTCAACTCAAAACTCAAGACTATGAGACTATATATTATAAGAGTGCGACGGTAGCTTAATTACAAAAACACTTGGGTACCAACCGAGAGAGTGTGTGGGTTGGAGTTCCATCTGCCATTGCACGACCCAATATATTTTTGGCCTCATATCGAAATTTATCAGTTTCATCCAATTTATCATTCTTTGCACCAAAAACTCCTTCAGTTTACAAAAAAGTTTAAAAATCTGTTTTTTTATTGATGGTGATCAAAAAATTGCTAAGTTAACAAAGCAAAGCGTAGGCGCTACATTCCGTTTTACGAAATTTGACCTTCTGTTTTTATACGACCGACTTCGCAGCCAGCTGTAAGAGTACAGAACTATTGCTCCGATCCTATTGACTCTTGCAACCACTCCCAGACGAGATTCAAACATGCGACAGCTGGGTTGTTAGACCAGGTCTGGTTAGGAAGCAGTTGACTAACAGGACTCAAGTTCATTGTGCATTTTACTTCGGTGCTGTAAGTGTGTAGATAGTGAGAAACGTTTAGCTTCTTTGCTGAGAAGCTAATTGGCGTTGAATGGTCGGGTCTTGTGATCCGAAGTTTTGGCTCAAGGAATCCGGCCTTTCGCACTATTCCGAAAAGATGTAAGATCTAGTTAGAAACATTCTGCTGCTCCGTACCAGTTTGCTTCCTGCTCAATTTTCCTATGATTTAACGATTTCACAGCCGACTCCCACGACCCTCCGAAGGTGGGTCACTACGCCATTGGTTTTCCTTATAAAAATATATTTCTTTTGACATCAATGAACTGGATCTATCTCACCGGCATTTTGGGACATTTTAATAAATTAACAAAACATGATTGAGCTGCAGTAACTATTATCAACTGTTTGCGGATAGTTTGTTCTTGGATTTAAGTGATACAAAATTGGACATTTTAGAATATACCCTTATCCACGATCTTGATGTAGAAATCAATTATCGCCAAATTATTTTCGGCGCCGGCCTTAATAATAGAACAGCGAAAACGCCACAATCCTCTTGGCAGAAACGGGGTGAACTCTTCGGAATTCATTATATGGTTCCGTATGTAGAACTGTTTCGGTGTTATCGGGCATTCTCCAATCTTGGGTAAGTTGGTACTGTTCTGGTAGTATGGCTGGTAATCTCTCCAAGTTGTGTTGCAGAATTCACATACCTTTTGTGAGGCAAGCTTCATTGGGTACTGAACAAACTGATTGTTTCCCAAAGTACTGTACGCTGCTCTGACACCTACCTGAAAACGATGCTCGTACAAGCAGCTCAGGATGGTGTCGAAATCAAATTAAGTTCTATTTGAAGACTTACCTCGAGGCTATCGTCGAGCTGCTGTAGAAGATTGATTGTACCATCTAGAACAGCATGTGTCCGGTTGAATTTGCGTACGCGTATTTGGCTGAAATCTATTAAATCTGATCCACTGATCTGTTCGATACGTTCATACATCACATCGATGTTTGCTAGAGCGATATTCAAAATCACCACCGCTATTGCAAGAACTAGTATCAACAACTGCAGTTGAGTGTTCATTGTTGGTTGATGGTTGATGAAATATGCTTTATTCGAATACTGCGGCGTGTTTTATTGACAGTCGTTGTGAGATAAGCAGTTACCGGCTATGTTTAACCTGAGGATTGCATGACCGAATCTGTATATTGTATGATTTATTACGTAGTTTTGTGCTAAAGTTAAGCCAAATTAAAACTAAATTCCATCAGAAATTATGTCATTGAAAATCTTTTCGTATACCATTGTGTAGCTGGTAAACACGCTTAAAATGTTTACATGACTCACGACATGTCTTGAGCTTTACAACGGGTTTTTTCTCGAAAATTTAGGATAACTGACTGAAGTCCCAGTTAGCAAATTCGGAATCGTAACTAAAGCTTAATAAAGTCCGCCTAAGTTGGTTTTTAGTCGTATATAATGTTAATCGCTGACATACTTACGATATTCAGCACAGTATCGTATAGTAGTACGGAGTGGGTCGGGCTTAATCAGATATTATCGTATAGAGTAAGGAGGGGTAAACGTGCGATGCGGGTAAAAAAGTACGAATCAAGGATTTATCGGTGCAGATTCCGAATAAATTGACTACATTGGCATGGATGGGTGACTACTTTGACAACTTGAATCTAACGTAAACTTTGGTAGCTTACGAAGGATAGTTGCTAAGTTATGTGCAAATGTTATTTTGGGGCGGTTTTGATGTAATATTTCGTTATACGGCAAATACAATATCAACAGGAGAATATTACTTGTTGAAAATTTGTAGCAGCGTTTTACATCACTCACATATCTGTTTTTAAATTACCGGAAAAAGAATTTACAAAATAGATTTCGCTTTTCCGTAATTTAATCTAACTCCGTCAAGCACCTAGCGGGGTAAAAGTGCGATTCTCGGACGGGGCAAAAGTGCGATTCATGGACAAGGCAAAAATGTATAGCGAATTATATACAGCTTTAGGCACTATATTACAGATACCTGAAATGGAAGATCTGCAGAAAACTGTGTGCTCTACAGATGTTGGCCGAAGGAAAACAATGTTTTTCCGCTGATGAAACCAGAAACAACCGTTTGCCCCGTGGTATTCGCACTTTTGCCCCGCTGGTGGGGTAAAAGTGCGAATAGGCACTTGATCAGAAGAAAGAAGTTTTATTCTATTTTTGGCTCTCACAAATGTAACCCCTAGATGCTACAACTTAATAGTAATATTTAATTTCGGCGATTCTCGGTGAGCACGTGTAACTTTTCCATCCTTTTCATTATTTGCAAAACTTAGCTGTACACTAATAGAATAAGCGTTGACGGAAACAATGTATTGCCAACTCGTTATACTTGGTCGAAATTGATAAATCAAACAGATTTACCTAATAAGGTGTGTTTCTTTTCAATTTCACACTTACTGACATGCTGGACAAAGGGCAAAAGTTTTATTTCGAGAACGAACAGTATTGGGGAATTTTTTTTTCATGCACAAAATTCAATTACAAACAATACTAAAACAATAACAAACTTAACAATATATACAAGGATAAACGGTTTAGTGGTCGAAACGTCGGAATTTTTTGTACCAAATTTTCAGTTTATTCGGCTGAACATTGAGAAGACCTCCAAATCAGCAAGCAAACGCTTATCATGACGTTCTTATTAGAATATACCTTTCATCTCAACTTTGATATATAAATCAATGATTACCCAAATTTGTTCGTCGCCAGTTTTGGTTAGAGCAATGCGCAACCGCCACAGCCCTCTCGGCATAAACGGTGAAAGCAGTCTGGAGTTCGCTCTATGATTCTTTATGTAGTACGGTTTCGGGGTGATAGGACACTCTCCAAGGTTAGGAAAATTGGCATGGCCCAAAAAATTCGACTGGAACTCCCTCCACGTGGTGTTGAAGAAGTCGCAAATTTTTTGCGAAGCAAGCCTCATGGGATAATGAACGAACTGATTGTTACCCAAACTGCTGTAGGCTGCAGTAACTCCGGCCTGGAAACGTTGGTTGTGAGGGCTTTGGTAGAACTAAATTCAAGTGCAATTAGTTGAGTAACTAACCTCATATCTATTGTCTAACGGTCTCAAAAGATCAAATGCTCCATCCAGAACAGCAACGGTCCGATTGAATTTACGTACGCGTAGGTCCCCGAAATCAACGAAGTCCGTTCCGTTGACCAGTTCGATTCGTTCGTACATTGCATCGATTTCTGGCAAAGCGACATTCAAGGCTACTACTGCTGCGACAGTTAGTAAGCCCAATTGCAGCCGAATATTCATCATTGACGGAGAGATACTTGACTATAATGCTCGTAATACAGTTGCATGTTTTTATTGACGCTCGCTGTGTGATAAGTGCCCCATGTAATACCTAAGAATCGCATGATGACATGTGGATAAATTGTGTTCATCCATTGTTAGAGGATTCATTTTTCAACAACATTTCTTAATAAGTGTTTGGTAAAAAAATGACAGATCTCGTACCAAGGTAGGTTCTAGATAGTCGACTGCACTCTTCCAGAGTTCAGTGAAACCTTGTTGAAAATCGATTTGGACCTACTTCGAAAAAGAATGATTTTCGACGTAGGAAGGACCAACGTAGTTTTTATCAATTAATCTTATAACAGCATCTTTGGCTTACACCTTATATCAAGTTGATGTCCGGAAAGTAAAGTATAGGATATTGTATTAGCCCAGGTTTAGGCGACGAAAATAATCTACGTTTGGAGTTTTCCAACGGCTGGTGCTAAGAACCATCTTTGACGGAGTGCTAGAGACCGGTGTATGGAGGCGAACCAAGTATTCAGAAAGTGGTTAAAGCTGGACGGATACGTTGGGCAGGACATGTTGCTAGAATGCCGCACAACAGCCCTGCAAAAATGGTTTTCACATCGAATCCGGTAGGAACAAGACGAAGAGGGGTACAGCGAGTGAAGTGGCAGGACCAGGTAGGGCGAGCACTGAGTGCCCGCAGAACTAGAGACCAGCTGCCGTGTACTGAAACAGATGGAGAAATTTTACTGCGCATGCCTTGTCGTAAGACGTTAGTCTAATTAAGTAAGTAAGTATCAATTGCAATAATGAATCGATTGATATACACATCATTGAAAAGGGGTCAGAACTGGAAGAGTTATTAGCATTCCAAAAAAATTATTATTTCGTGATTCTCGTCTTAATCTAAATTTTGGAATGACATCTTGCGATAAGTCGTTAGTTCTACGTTCTAATGCATCAATGGATGCATATAATTTATCCACACGTCATCATGTGATTGTCAGGACAAACATGGTTGTAGACTGCTTATCACACGGTGAACATCAATAAAACATGCTGCAATATTATTTACAGGCATTATATGTAGTTCAGCACTCATCTATCAACAATGAATATTCGGCCGCAGTTGGGCTTACTAATTCTCGCTTCAGCAGTAGTCTTCAATTCCTCTGTGCCACAAATCGATGTGATGTACGAACGAGTCGAGCAGATCAACGGAACGGACTTCATTGATATGCGGCAGCTACGCGTACGTAAATTCAACCGGACCGTTGCTGTTCTAGATGGAAAATTTGAACTTTTAAGAGAATTAAATGATAGATATGAGGTAAATTTGCGAAGCAAACTAATTTTGACTGTAGTTTTAGCTCACGCAACCAACATTTTCAGGCAGGACTCACAGCATCGTATAGCCCTCTGGGTAACAATCAGTTCATTCACTATCCGATGAAGATTGCTTCGCAAAAAATATGCGAATTCTTCAACACCACGTGGAGAGACTACCAGGCGAGTTATGCGAATATTGCAAATTATCCTAAGATTGGCGAATGTCCAATTACACCAAAAGAGTACTATGTAAAGAATCATATAGCGGATCAAAAAATGTTTTCGCCGTTCTTGCCGAGAGGATTGTGGCGGCTCCGCGTTGCTATGACCAAAACCGGTGACGAAAGTATTTTGACAATGGTTGATTTCTATATTAAAGTTGAGATGAAAGGTATTTTTTAAAAAGATCATAATAATAAACTTATTTTTCTACTTCATGCACTAGTATTTAATCTAAATAAAACGACAGTTTTGTAAAAAAATGAGTTTTCGGTTTTATTCACTCGCTTTGTTCAATTTATCCACACTTCATAATGCGATTCTCAGGTTTAAGCATGACGCTTGCCATGTGAGCAAACTGCTGATTATCCGTGCTTAAGTGTCGGTGTTTTCACCTTTTGACGTAGGACTACGTCTTACGGCAAATTTTGAGATAGGGTGTCATTCCAAAAAATCGAAAAATGCGAGCGTCACGAAAAATGAAAGGTTTTGAGCGCTAATAGCTCAGCGGTTTTCCGATCGATTTTCAATATTCTTACACCAATCGATCGGAAAATCTTCTAAGAATTAACCCAAATGAAGAAAAGTATGGATTCTTGAAGTTGAACTATTGAAAAACTGAAAATAATGAACCTATGTTTTACCGGAATTCTCGCTTCGTGATTGGTTGGAAGACTCGTTACGATGATCTAAACCTATACCAATTTGATATCTGTGCTTGGGAAGTAAGTCAAAACAAGTGACAAAGTTCCCTCATTTCAACAAGATTTCTTAACACCGCGGTTCAACCTAGACCATTTTGATGTCCTTGCTTGGGAAGTTTGCCAGAGAGAGTGACAAAGCCCCCTCGTGCCAACAGATTTCTTACGAACGCGATTAAACCTAGTCCAATTTGATGTCTGTGTTAGGGAAGTGTGCCAGAAAAAATGGCACAAGTTCGTTGTTCCAACAGATCGCAAATTCTTTACTGCGAGACGATTAAACCTAGGCGAATTTGATATCTGTGTTGGAAAAATGTGCTGCAGCTGTAGTGTTCGGTTATAATATGACTCTGTATGAATACGCATGCTTGCCGTTTCATTAGAAGTGTAGTGTGCTGTTGATAAAATAGGATTGAATTGGTAAAATCCCTTCAACGTGGGAAACCATGGATAATAAAAACAATCTTTAATTTCAGTAAGGTAGCAGCAAAGCAATAGTTTGTGTTCTTGATTTTGTTAAATTGTTTTCAAATGCACAACCTTTTGAGAATTGAATGTATGCAATGTTACTACTTTGATAAATGTTACATACAACGCATGTAGCATGTATATATGTTGCATATAGCATGTATACATGAAGAATCGAATGATTACAAGCATGAATACATGCTACTATCACTACAAAGAGACTTACGTAGTCCTGCGTAACCTATATACGCGGTCGTGTCCTGTACACAAGCCCTCTGATTTTTTCCCTTTTATATGCTTTTTACTACTCGTTCCCTAGAGTTACGAAATGTGCGGACTAGTTATAATTTGTCCATGGTTAAGAAGCTTCATTGCGCAGTTCAAGCCAGTATCACTCTAATAATTTGTCGTGACAAGAGGTTTCATTATTGGTTAATGCAGAATACAGTATGAAGAAAGAATTTGGAGAATTCTATATATTAATAAATAAGCCGATGCTAAAGTCACTTAACATCAAATGACCTGATTCTACTAAGATTCGCACCCACGACCAGTGCTGCAAAACCCGCATGTGATCTAATTTTCAATTAACACGTGCAATCTCATTCTAAGGAACATACTGGCATAAGCATCTCTGCGGACTCCTTTTCTTATTTTTCCGTCTACTGTGACGAGTTTTCGTGAGTGTGTATTCAGCTGTCAAATAAAGTCGTAGCTCTCACTAGTCAGTACAACCCGAGTTGTTGATACTCGGTCGCACGTGTGTAAACGAGGACGTAAGATAAAGAAGAAAAGAAGAAGTAAAGCAAAATCTGTCGCCATACATCCTAGTGTGCTTCTCGTGGGCTGCTGGCATTTCACGAGTTACTGGTTTCGTGAGCAAGTTGTGCAGAAAGATGCTATACGACGATCCGCGCTCGCGAGTGTCTAAGAGGCACAATGTATGCACAGTATGCGTTGAATGTTATACTTCTCATACTCGCTCGCGTGAGACTGGGTATCGTTTGCTTCTCACTCGATTCGCAACATTGCCCACGATCGTTCGCTTGTCAAGGCACGCTCTGTATCCGTACGGCTACTTGGCCCTCCAACCTTACTAGCATCTTTACATCGTCTTTGTGTTTCTTTTCAGCGATTTGTTGTCACTTTTCATCGCCATTTTGGTTGCTCCTAATGGTACCGTGTTGTTGTTATCGTAAACTTCGACGTAATCGTAATCGTACAGCTGGAAACATTGAAAATTCAAACACTTGACATTATCTATTGAAATAAAATAATTTTAGGACTATTTGCTGTCAAACTGCCACGCAACCAAAAATTGTACCAATTGGCAGACGGCGTTCCCCGAAATGTGAAACATTTGGTATTGTACATTTCAGTTGAATGAAAGTTTGTTCATTTCATTTCATTTTTAATTCTGAACAATATCTAATACCTACAGTAAATCGCAGTGGGTGTCAGTTAGAAAAGCACCAGATATCAGTTCTGTAAATATTGCTATAGTTGATCGTCGACTGGTTTCAAAGCAGCATACGATACAGTCGATCGAAACCAGCAGCAGGTTGTAGCAGGTAATGCACGAGCAGCAGCCTGAAAGCGGAGTCTAGGATTGGGCTAAAAATAAAAATGCTTCGAGGATTGAATACATGCAAGGAAACAAACGCGTTTCATCCAAGGACGCTAACCGGTGACAGCCAAGAACTAAAAGTGGTAGATGAGTTCATGTATTTGGGGTCACTACATTTTTTATGCATCAATTGGAAATCAATGAAAAGCGTTCAGTATGGAAAGAGTTATTATTATTCAAAATCTATTATAATTTCGTGACTCTCGTCTGAATCTAAATTTTGAAATGACACCCTACGGTAGGATGTAGTTGTACGTAAAAAAATAAATCCAACAATGGATAAAAGCAGTTTATCAATACATCATCATGCGATTCTCAGGTTAAACATGGTTGACGGCTACTTATCACAGGGTGAACGTCAATAAGAAATGCTGTTATATTATTCCTAGGTATTATATGTCATTCAGTTCCCAGCGATCAACAATGAACATTCGGCCGCAGTTGGGATTACTAATTCTCGTAACAATCTTGAATGTGACTTTGCCAGAAATCGATGTAATGTACGAACGAGTCGAACAGATCAACGGAACGGACTTTGCAGATTTTCGGAAGCTACGCGTACGTAAATTCAACAGGACCGTTGCTGTTCTAGATGGATCATATGATCTTTTAAGACAGTTGGACGATAGATATGAGGTGAGCTGGCGAATCCAAATACACTTGAAATTAGTTTTCCCCAATATTACACAATCAACTTTTCCAGGCAGGTGTTACTGCATTTTACAGCTCTCTGGGTAACAATCAGTTCGTTCATTATCCTATGAAGCTTGCTGCTAAAAAAATATGCGACTTTTTCAACACTACTTGGAGAGACTACCAGGCAAGTTTTAAGAGTGCTACCAATTATCCCGAGGTTGGAGAATGTCCAATCACTCCAAAAACGTTCTATGTTAAGAACCATATTGCGGAAGGCTCAACGATTCCACCGTTTGTACCAAGAGGATTATGGCGGTTACGCATTACTCTGACCGAAGCCGAGGACAAAAATATTTTGGCAATGGTTGACTTCTACGTTAAAGTTGAGATGAAAGGTATTTTTTGAAAACGACGTAATGATAAACTTATTTTCTTATTTCATGGGGTAGCATGAAATAAAAATAAAAATAAAACGGCAATTTGGTAAAATATTTTTGGAGTTCCGGAGTGTGATGTGTAAAACTTAATAAAATTTTTGATCGTTTGATGCAAATATCTTTTTAATGACCGAGAAATAACCGCGCAAAATGTAACCACTTTTTGTTACAGCTATTCGGTTTCTGTACTTGACGAGTCACCTTACTGTAGTGAACGAAAACGTAGTCCTCCGTCCAAAATAGATCTTTTTCAAAGTAAGACCAGTTTGATTTTCATCGAGCTTTCATTGGACGTGGACGCTAAGAGATTGCAGCTAACTACCTAGGAACTACCAGGGCATAAAATGTATAATTTTTTTATTCAAAAACTTGTTCAAATATCAATTTAACCCAATTTATCTACACGTCATACTCTCGACAATTCTTCTGGTCATATTTTTATTTTTATTAAAGGCTGCCCTAATAAAATGAATTCATTACGATCTGTTTAAAAAATGCCTTTCATCTCAATTTTAATGTAGAAATTAGCTATTGCCAAAATATTTTCGCCACCGGTTTGGCCTATAGCCACGCGGAACCGCCATAATCCTCTCGGCAAGAACGGCGGAAACACTTCGGAATGCGCCATGTGATTCTTAACATAGTACTGTTTTGCAGGAATTGGACACTCTCCAATCTTAGGATAATTGCTATCATTCTCGAAATTCGCCTGATAGTCTCTCCAAGTAGTGTTGAAGAATTCGCATATTTTTTGCGACGCCAGCTTCATCGGATAGTGGACAAACTGATTATTACCCAGAGTGCTGTACGCTGCTGTAGTTTCAACCTAAAAGAATTGGTTGTGTAGGCTTGGGTAATTCATCGATTCGCAAACTTACCTCATATCTATCATTTAACTCCCTTAAAAGATCAAATTTTCCATCTAGAACCGCAACGGTCCGGTTGAATTTACGTACGCGTAGCTGCCGCATATCTATGAAGTTCGTTCCGTTGATCTGCTCGACCCGTTCGTACATCACATCGATTTGTGGCACAGAGGCATTCAAGACTACTGCTAATGCGACCATTAATAAGCCCAACTGCGGGCGAATATTCATTATTGATGGATGGGCACTGAACTACATATAAAGCGTATAAATAAAATTGCAGCATGTTTTATTGACGTTCACTGTGTGATAAGCAGTCTCCAACCATGTTCGACCTGAGAATCACATGATGACGTGTGGATAAATTACATTCATCCACTGTTTCATCCACTGGATTCATGTTTTGATGTGGAATTACGTCTTATCGCAGGGAGCCAAGCAAAATTTAAATTCAGGCGAGGATCTCCGAGAAAGTCTCCGTACATTTTTTGTGTGGATCGCCAGGAACAGATATCAATTAGTAGCTACTGCAATTTCGGTTATTTGCGTGTGTTAACTCAATGATTTAAAACTACAAATCCAGTGCATGCTGTGATTTTTATGGGCAATGATTCAAAAAGCATAAACTGAAGGCTATTTCCTTGATACCACTGGACTGTAAACAGCGAGTTTGGAAGATGTAAATACCCAGTGATTGAAATATTTTCTCCTCCGCTGAGATTACGATCATTGCTTAGAAATATCATATTCAATTTATGCAATATGCCTGAATTGTTGCAATATACCGCTTATTCTTCGCTTATTTCTTAGAGATGAAATGAACTCAGCATTGCCAACCTGAAACCAACGATTGTGTTCATGTTCATGTTGTTCTCTACATTAACTTATTCTCGACAATAGTGAATGAAATTAAGTGTGAATCATTCATTCATTTTGAACTGCCGACAATGGCAAACGAAATTGCAATGAACGTAAATATTGTTCCGAATTTTTAATTAATTTCCTGCAGCCAAGTTTAAAACTATACTTTGAGATCTAAAATATCAGCCAAGAGCAAGCAAATTTACTGACCGGCTAGTCGAGCAGTGATTCAGCACTGCAGTTCATGAATGAATTGTTGTGAAGGGTAGAAAACTGAGAAAGACAAACACTGTCAGCAGTTCAGTAGTAATGTCCATGGGCTGACAGATAAAAGAATACTACCAGAAGTGAAACTGTGTGCGCTGGATGTGTTTCATATTCACCTTCATGCAGGGCTATCGAGCACTGTTTACGAACGATTATGTTTTGCTTTGTCGAAGGGTAGAAGGAGAAGTTAGCTCGTTTATATACTCTAAGTACTTACAAATTTCTACTTCTTCTATTTTCATATCGTACTTTTGCTTTCTTTTAGTTGAGTTGGGTGCGTGAGAGAGATTTCTGTTTTGGTATTTCGAAAAATTGGTATCATACTCAAAAATCGCTCGGTAGTCTCTCCAAGTGGTGTTAAAGAATTCGCATATTTTTTTGCGAGGCAAGCTTCATCGGATACTGGACGAACTGATTATTCCTACCTGAAAATGTTGGTTGTTTGAGATAGGTGTGTGGATAAATCTAATATAAAAATTTTTCGATTCGCAAATTTACCTCATTTACCGCACTCTGATTAACCTCTCTTATAAGATCGAATGTTCCATCCAGAACAGCAACGGTCCACTTGAATTTACGTACGCGCAGCTTTTGTAAATCTACGAAGTCCATTCCTTTGATCTGCTCGATTCGTTCGAACATTACTCAAATTCTTGGAAACGCGACATTCAAGACTACTACTGTCAAAAATGACAAAAAAGCGATACAAAAGCGACTAAAATACTAGAAAAAGTCAACGAACGGTCAAACGATGGAAGAAATACGATAGAACGATGGCGAAATGAACGAATGGGATAAATATGATGAAAAGCTAACACAAAGACTCCAAAATAGTGACAAAAAAACAAAACACACATCAAAAAGGCGTTTAAAAAGCGTCAAAAAGGTGACAAAACACGCAAAATAGACTACGAAAATACTACATTTAGCTGTCTCGATGTAAAGTGACTGTAGTTAGCATTGGTTTATTCATTGGCATGGAGCTACCTCCATGTTCTTTCTTCATACTGAATTCTGCATTAATCAACAATGAAGCCTCTTGCCGAAACAAGACTTAACTCTGCTTTACCGACGATGAAAGCTCTCGGTGGGGCTAGTTATAAGCATGGTACTAGCTCGAGAAGCGTAATGCAGCCTCTTGTTCACGGGCAAATTTTTAACCAGGGAGATTGGTTGAAAAGTATTAAGAAGCATAAAAAAGAATAAATGAGAAAAAACACCCACAAATAAGCACGGCAAATAAGTAGTTCGCTCTCCCCATAGCGATAATGGAAAAAGAGCAAAGTGCGGAATACAGAAAAAAACACAAAGGATCAAAATTCGGCAGTCCCGGTGATAGTGTCCATATAAAAGGCAAATGATGCTATATTTGGTTTTTTATCATTTTACTCTACTTTGGCTACACAAGATGTGAAAAGTTTTCTTTTATTCTAGGTTTCATCGCAAAAAAACTGCCTAACGCAGTCGAGTCTGGAACACAACCCTTCTGATTTTATTTTATGAAAAGATTATAATTATAAATCAATTTTCTGGTAGCCACTCCATGAAACCAAAAAATTGATTTATAATTACAATCTTTTAAAAAATGCCTTTCTCTTCAACTTTAATGTAGAAATCAATTATTGCCAAAATATTTCCGTCACCGGTTCTGGTAATGCTAATACGCAATCGCCACAGTCCTTTCGGTAAGAACGGCGTAAACACTTCGGAATGCGCCATGTGATTCTTTACATAGTACTGTTTTGGAATAAGCGGACATTCTCCAATCTTAGGATAATTGGTATCATTCTCGAAATTCGCCTGATAGTCTCTCCAAGTGGTGTTGAAGAATTCGCATATTTTTTGCGAGGCAAGCTTCATCGGATAGTGTATGAACTGATTATTACCCAGGGGGCTATACGCCGCTGTAAGTCCACCCTAAAAATGTTAGTTGTGTGAGCTAAATCTAAAGTAAAAATTAATTTCAATCGCAAATTTACCTCATATCTATCATTTAACTCTCTTAAAAGATCAAATGTTCCATTTAGAACAGCAACGGTCCTGTTGAATTTACGTACGCGTAGCTTCTGGAAATCTATCAAGTTCGTTCCGTTGACCTGCTCGACTCGTTCGTACATCACACCGATTTGTGGCAGAGCATTATTCAAGACCACTACTGTTACGAGAATTAGTAAGCCCAACTGCGGGCGAATATTCATTGTTGATGGATGGTTCCCGAACTACATATAATGCGTATAAATAGAATTGCAGCATTTTTTATTGACGTTCAACATGTGATAAGCAGTCTCCAACCATGTACGACTTGAGAATCGCAAGATGACGTGTGGATAAACTGTATTCATCTATTGTTGAACTGATTTTTTAACAAGTGTTTGAAGAAAAAAAATGAATTTTATGCCCAGGTAGGCCCTAAGTAGTCGACTGCACTCTCTTAGCGTTCAATGAAAGTTCGATGAAATTTAAAAAGGGACTTACTTTGTAAAAAGGCTTTTTTAGGCGGAGAACTACGTTTTTGTTAAATACATTGAGGTGACTCGTTAAGTACAGAAACAGAATAACTGTAACGAAAAGTGGTTACGTTTTGTGCAGTTATTTCTCGGTCATTAAAAAAAAGATATTTGCATCAATCGCTCAAACACTTTATTTGGCTTCAAAAATATTCTACCAAATTACCGTTTATCATTACTTTCTTTTTAAAAAAATACCTTTCATCTCAACTTTAGCGTACAAATCAAGCACTCCCAAAATATCTTTGTCACCGGTTTTGGTCAGAGTAATGCGTAACCTCCATAATCCTCTTGGTATGACCGGTGGAATCATTGAGGTTTCCGCTATATGGTTCTTAATATAGAACGTTTTAGGAGTGATTGGACATTCGCCAATCTTAGGAAGATTAGAATTATGCTCAAAAGTTGCCTGATAGTCTCTCCAAGTGGTGTTGAAAAAGTCGCATATTGTTTTAGAAGCAAGCTTCATGGGATAATGAATGAATTGATTGTTACCCAAACTGCTGTAGAATGCACTAACTCCTGCCTGAAAACGTTGGTTGTGTTATATTGCGTAAAACTAAATTCAAGTGTAATTTGATAAGCAGACTCACCTCATATCTATCGTCCAACTGTCTTAAAAGATCATATGACCCATCGAGAACAGCAAGGGTCCTGTTAAATTTACGTACGCGTATCTTCCGAAAATCTGCGAAGTCCGTTCCGTTTATCTGCTCGACTCGTTCGTACATTACATCGATCTGTGGCAAAGTGACATTCAAGACTGATGCGAGAATCAGTAAGCCCAACTGCGGCCGAATATTCATGGTTGATAGAGGGATACTGAACTACATATAATGCATATAAATAATATTGCAGCATGTTTTATTGACGCTCACCGTGCCTCCAACCATGTTCGACCTGAGAATCGCATGATGACATGCTAGTAAGTTGCATTCACCCGTTGTTCGATTGATTTTTATCATACACGTGTTTCGGTGAGAGAAATGACTAATTCCGTGTCTAGATTGCTTCTAGTTAATCTCCAAATCCAATAAAACCTTGACGAAAGTCAATCTGGATTTGCTTTGAAAATAGGCGACTTTGGACGCAGGACTCCAGTTTGCTCATTTCAGAGAAAAGTGACAGAGTTTCTTCGTCCCAACAGGTCGATAGTATTTTTGATCAATTGACCCTATACCAAATTGATGTCCTGAAAGTAATGCCGTCTTTTCCCTCTTTTCGATCAACTACATCGATATGCTGTTTAACCGTTATGTGTTCGACACGGTACCCGGGTACCTTTTCAGATTTCAAAGTAAGAAATTTTAAAGTTTTCTTCGACCCAGGATACTGAAACTCCGTGACATCTCAGAACTCGCTAAATTACAACTTTTTATAAAATAAGTTTTCATGTAGCACTTAAGGGGGAGGAAAGGGGGAGCATCGAAATTTTTTACCCTTTAAGTGCTCGACAAGGGTACCCGGGTACCCACAAATTGAAATGCTTGTAACTTTGGTAATATTTGACCGATTTGGACCAACTTACCACCTAAAGATTCAGAAACTTATCCACTTCCAGTGGGGTTACAACAGAACCGGAAGTGGTTCATCTGGTTTCCGGAAATCCGGTATTCCGAGGATGTGTTCCGGAATTAAAGCTAAAAAGTGCTGAAAAGGATTTTTCTATCTTCGGTAAAGAGATAGAAGGTTACTGTCTTCTGGAAAAATTCTTGTAATAATATGCTCTAAAACCTTGCAGAACCCGTAAATGTGTTATATTGAAACTGAAGAAAAATAAAATTTTTATTTCACTTTTAGGGGGATTAATCAAAATTTGAATTCCACCAAACGATAGAATTTTTAATTTCAAGAAACTCTTCCAAAGTCTTCATAAACCTAAAATCAAGTTTTCCCACTCCAAACTGTAATGCGCACGTTTATGTGGTTTTGGACCACTGTGAAGCCCCACTGGAATATGTTCCGGAATGGCCATGCCGGGGCAAAATCATCAGATAGAGTCAAAACAATGAGAAACGACCTTCCGGAGTAATTTCATGAATATAGATACCCAAATTGCCAGTGTTGCAAGCCAAACAGTTCTGTGGCCACAGGAGGTCCCACGGAAACTTGTTCTAGAATGGCCATTCCGAGGATAAATCATTATACGGTTTTAAAACTATGAAAAATGACCTTTCGGAGTCATTTGAGGAATTTTGGATACCCATATTACTATGATTACATCAAAAATCTTGAAAAGTGCCTTAATTCCGGAACACACTCTCGGAATACCGGATTTCCGGGAACCAGATGAACCACTTCCGGTTCTGTTGCAACCCCACTGAAAGTGGATAAGTTCCTAAATCTTTAGGTGGTAAGATGGTCCAAATCGGTCAAATATTGCCAAAGTTACAAGCGTTTCAATTTGTGGGTACCCGGGTACCCTTGTCGAGCACTTAAAGGTGTTTTTTTGTCGAACACATAACGGTTAAATTTATACAAAGCTGAAGTCTTTTACGAAAACGTACAAGACGTTCTATTTCTTTGCACCCACACCCACACACTGTCGTAAGTAACAGTCAGCACTTGAACCGCGCTCTTGTGGAGGCGTTAAACTACTTCGTTAAAATACGGTAAAACACGGCATTAGGAGCTGTTATAAGTAAGGGGAGGGAAGGTTAATTACCGAATGATCGGAGGTGGCAAGGCGTTGGACACTCTAATAGCGTAATGCGTTCGGCTTTCGGAAACTTAATCCCGATTGATTTAAGAAAAGCAAATAAAGTTTTCAAAAATTCCTTCATTACGCATGGATTTTATACCCGCAAAATTTTATTGGATTCCAAGTATTTATTTTAGACTAAGAAATCCGTCCACTCAGAACATAAGAATATCTTGATGAGCTCGTTATAATATACCTTTCCTCTCAATTTTCACGAAGAAATCAACTGTTACCAAATTGTTTTCGTCGCCGGTTTTGGTCATAGCCAGGCGCAACCGCCACAACCCTCTTGGCATGTACGGTGGAAACACTTTGGGATCCGCTATATGGTTCTTTACGTAGTACTGTTTTGGAGCAATTGGGCATTCTCCCAGCTTAGGAAAATTAGTAACATTCTCAAAAGCAGCATGGTAGTCGCTCCAAGTGGTGTTGAAGAATTCGCATATTTTCTGCGAAGCAAGCTTCATCGGATGTTGAACAAACTGATTGTTACCCAGAGAGCTATATGCTCCCGTGACTCCTATCTGAAAACGTCGGTTGTGTGAGCTTGGTGGGTAAATCTAACCTCAAGCTCAATTCAGTTTTTAAACTTACCTCATATCGGTCATTTACCTCTCTTAAAAGTTCAAATGTTCCATCCAGAACAGCAGCGGTCCGGTTGAATTTACGTACGCGTAGCTGTCGTAAGTCCACGAAGTCCGTTCCATTGACTAGTTCGACTCGTTCGTACATTACATCCATTTCTGGCGCAGAAGCATTCAAGACCATTACTACTGATGCCAGAATTAGTAAACTCAACTGTACCCTAGTGTCCATCGTAGATGAATGCTTAATTTTATTATTTTTACTTAAAATTCAAACTTCAGAGACCGTACAACGCTAAATGATTAGTGCTGAGTCTTGTTCATTGGATGAAGTAGGATTAAAATGAAACAAATCCTGCAAGAGATGTATTATAAAAACCATACAATCCATCAGTACGTCATGCAATTTTCAAGTTTAACATGGCCAGCGACATAGCTTATCACAATGCGAGCGTCAATAAAACATACCGCACGACATATTGTTCAGATGAAGTAGAGTAAGGAGAGGTAAAAGTGCGATTCAACGATTTATCAGTGCAGATTCTGAGACAATTGACTACATTGGTATGGATGGATGACTACTTTGACAGCTGGAATCTATCGTAAACATTTGTTGTTTACGAAGCATGGTTGCTGAGTTACGTGTAAATGTTATTTTAGAGTGGTTTTGATGTAATATTTCGTTATACGAGAAATACGATATCAACAGAAGGATATTACTTGTTGAAAAATTGTAGCAGCATTTTACGTCACTCACATATCTCGTTTAAAAATGCGGTGAGAAGAATTTACAAAATATATTTCGCTTTTCCGTAATTTGATCAAACCCCGTCAAGCGCCTAGCGGGGCAAAAGTGCGATTCATGGACGAGGCAAAAATGCATAGGTAATTATATACAGTTTTATTATTGTTACAGATACTAGAAAAGGAAGTTCTGCAGAAAATTGTAGGCTCTACAGATGCTGCTCAAAGAAAAACAGTGTCTATCCGCTGCTGAAACAAGAAAAAAACGTTTGGTAAAGTTTCGATCTGACGGAGGCTGCAGTACAACAGTGGAAAAGGACCAGGAAAGAAGAATATTTTATATATTTTGTTGTATAGCAATATATTTTATTGTTGTGATTCTTCAAACATCGCACTTATACTACGCCCTACTCTATAGTTTATCATCCATTCTACAATGGACACTCGACTACAATTAAGTTTACTAATTGTCATAGCAGTAGTACTAACCTTGAATGCTCTCGGCTCAAAAATCGGTGTGATCTACGAACGCGTCGTGCAGATTAACGGAACGAACTTACTAAACAGCTAAGCAGCTACGGGTACGTAAATTCAACCGGACTGTTGCTCGGGATGCAATATATGATCTTTTGAGACTGTTAGACAATAGTTATGAGGTTACCTACTAAATACACTTGAATTTAGTTCTACCCGAGCTTACACAACCAACGTTTCCAGACCGGAGTTGCTGCATCCTGCAGCATTTTGGGTAACAATCAGTTCGTTCATTATCCCATTAAGCTTACCTCGCAAAAATATGTAACTTCTTGGAGAGACACCAGTTGAACTTTTTAGATCATGCCAATTTTCCTAACCTTGGAGAATGTCCGATCACTCCAAATCCATACTACATGAAGAATCATAGGGCGAACTCCAGACTGCTTTCATAATTTATGTCGAGAGGACTGTGCTGGTTGCGCATTGCTTTAGCCAAAAATGGCGACGAACAAATTTGGGTAATCATTGATTTATACATCAAAATTGAGATGAAAGGTATATTCTAACAAAAATATCATGATGATTGCTGATTCGAAGGACTTTTCAATATTGAGTTTGTTATTATTTTTGTTGTTATTGTAACACAAAAAGTGTTACTCACAATTTTGCATTAAAAAAATATTTCTCTAATACTGAATGTTCTCGAAATAAAACATTTCACTCAGTGTGAAATTAAAAAGAAACACACCTTTTTAAGCAAATCCGTCAGATTTATCAACTTCGGTTTGTAACATCAACCAAGTACATACACAGGAAGCTGACGGTGCATTATTTTCGTCATCACTATTAAGACTATTCTATTAGTGCGCTGCGTCATTTAGCAAATAATGAAAAGGATGGGAAAGTTACCCGTTGTCACCGAGAATGGCCGATATTAAACATTACAGTTCGGTTCAAGCATCAAGTGGTTACGTTTGTGGGATCCAAAAATAGAACGAAATTTATTTACTGTTAGAAAATGTACATTCGATTGAGACCCACATATTTCGTGTAATCCATGAAAAATATGGACTTCTCTCCAAGCAACAATGCAAGTTTTATTGTACTCTTATGGCGGTTTTCATGACCGATTTTGGTCTTAAAAGCCATCATAAGTGTGTAAAAAAACCAAATTGTTACTTGGGTCAGTTCTCCTGAATTTTCGAAAAAGCTCGTTGTAAAGTTCAAGACAGTTCATGAGTGACTTTTCCAGTCATTTAAACATTTTAAGCATGTTTACCAGCTATACGTTGGTATACGTACCGTACATGTTGGTATACGTGTAGATTTGCGATAACATAACTTCTGATCTGATTTAGTTTTAATTTGATTTAACTTTGACACAAAACAACGTAATAAATCATACAATATACACATTCGGTCATGCGATTCTCGGGTTAAGCATGGCCGGCGACTGCTTATCTCATAACGACTGTCAATAAAACACGCCACAGTATTCAAATTAAGTACATTTCACTAACCATCAACCAACAATGAACACTCTTGTTGTTGTTACTAGTTCTTGCAATAGCGGAGGTGATGAATGAATATCGCTGTAGTAAACATCGATGTGATGTATTAACGAGTCGATCAGATCAATGGATCAGATTATCTAGATTTCAGCCAAATACGTGTACGCAAATTCAATCGGACACACGCTGTTCTAGATGGTACAATCAATCTTCAACAACAGCTCGACGATAGCTTGAGGCGAGTCTTCAAATAGAACTTAATTTGATTTCGACCTTACCCAAGCTTCCTGTACGATCATCGTTTGCAGGTAGATCTCAGAGCAGCGTACAGTACTTTGGGATACAATCAGTTTATTCAGTACCCAATGAAGCTTGCCTCACAAAAGGTATGTGAATTCTGCAACACAACTTGGAGAGATTGCCAGCACTACTACCAGAACAGTACCAACTTAACACCAAAAAAGTTCTACATACGGAACCATATATTGAGTTCCAACGCGCTTACTCCATTTCTACCAAGAGGATTGTGGTGGTTGCGCAATACTATCACTAATGCAGGCGACACAAACATTTTGTGGATGATTGACATCTATGTAAAAGTAGTGGAAAGGGGTATATTCTAAAATGTTAAATTAACTTGAATACAAAACCGTTACAGACAGTGTTTCGAATTTATAGACCAAACTATCGTCAAACCATTGGTAATAGTTACAATAACTAACTCTGCAGTTTTGATACAGTCAGCTATTGAATGTGCAACAGGGAAACGTTTTATAAATTACTAATTAGTCAGATGGTATAACATATCATGCATCGTTACAAAACAATAAAAATAGTAATGGTCTTACATTACTTCCTTGTGGTACGTTCGAGCAGTTTCTGAAACTAGACTTCCTATTTTTACGGTTAAGATACAGCCAATTTCAATCATTTTACTATTTGAGCTAGGCGCCAAGATGTTCAAGTTTAACTGAGAGAATAAAGTGTCTCACATGATCAAATGCCGCTGTATAGATGGCGTCTACTTGGGGTTCTCTTACAATGAACTTATTACAGCGTGAAGTCGACTGTGTAACCATCGGCCTAGTCTCCGCCCAAGATTTAGGAGACTGTCGCGCGTGTAAAATGTTTGATAAATGTCACGTAATAAAATGTCAAGAAAATAGTTGAAATACTCTATTGCGAACAGCTTTCCCCGGCGACGTATGCAGCCACGCGTCAACGGTTTCCACCCACCCACCATCAGGGGGCGGAAAAATGGAGTCAAGCTAGCGCGGATTGAGAATGGCAAGAAAACGATCAGCCAGAGAGAGAGAGAGTAGGGTTCTTGGCGCGAAAAAAGTACCCCTGTGCTTACACTGTATTTACCCCGATTACCTGACGTTACCAACGTGACCCGGAACTGTACCTTACTTACTTACTTATTCAGCCGAGAGCCGGGGTGGCTCTTGCCGTATCAAGAGTTCCTCTCCATTGTACTCGGTCCTGGGCTACTCGTCGCCAATTCATTGCGCGTCTCGACACACGCAAGTCGGCTTCAACCTGGTCGAGCCATTTAGCATGTTGAGCCCCTCTATTCCTGGTGCCGGTGGGGTTCTTCAAGAGAACGGATTTCACTACACAGTCGTCCGGCATCCTTGCGACGTGACCGGCCCATCGTAGTCTCCCAACTTTTGCCAGGTGTACGATGGGAATCTCTCCAAGCAGTGCCTGTAGCTCGTGATTCATACGTCTCCGCCACTCTCCGCTTTCCGTCTGTACTCCGCAAAAATAATTCGCAACACCTTTCGTTCGAAAACGGCAAGTGCACGTATGTCTTCCGTAAGTAAAGTTACTGTCTCAAGTC
This sequence comes from Sabethes cyaneus, assembly GCF_943734655.1. Classification (NCBI taxonomy): domain Eukaryota; kingdom Metazoa; phylum Arthropoda; class Insecta; order Diptera; family Culicidae; genus Sabethes; species Sabethes cyaneus. Next base: position 205,849,695 of record NC_071354.1, on the reverse strand, counting down.
CGTAGAGGACTACCGGTCTGATCAGCGTTTTGTACATCGTCAGCTTTGTGCGGTGGCGTATACTTCTTGATCGAAACGTCTTGCGAAGGGAAAAGTAGGCTCGATTTCCAGCTTGAATGCGTCGTTGGATCTCCTTACTCGTATTATTGTCGGCGGTGACCAGAGATCCCAAATATACGAACTCATCAACCACTTCCAGCTCATCGCCGTCAATAGTCACTGTCCGTGGGAGGCAAACGTTACTATCTAGGGAGCCTCTTTCTACCATATATTTGGTTTTCAACGCATTAATTTGTAACCCTATCCTCCTAGCCTCCGTTTTTAGTCTGGCGTAGATTACCTCCGCCGTCCCACGGTTTCTAGTAATGATATCGAGGTCGTCTACAAAGGCTAGAAGTTGGCTACTCTTGCTGAAGATCGTTCCTCTCGTTTCGTTGCCCGCATGCTGGATCACACCTTCAACAGCGATATTGAATAACATACAGGACAGTCCATCCCCTTGCCGTAACCCTCTGCGCGATTCGAAAGGGCTTAAGAGTGTCCCCGAAACGCGCACGTAGCACATCACTCGCTCCAGAGTAGCTTTGATCAGCCGCGTCAGTTTGTCCGGGAAACCGTACTCGTGCATTATCTGCCATAGCTGTTCGCGTTCAACGGTATCGTATGCTGCTCTGAAATCCACGAAAATATGATGCGTGGGCACGTTGTACTCTCAACATTTCTGAAGGATTTGTCGGAGAGTAAAAATTTGATCCGTAGTAGCACGGGCCCCCTTAAAGCCCACCTGATACTGCCCTACGAATTCTCTTGCTATTGGGGATAGACGACGCAACAGAATCTAGGAGAGCACCTTGTAGGCGGCGTTGGCCAGCGTAATGCCGCGGTAGTTACAACAGTCTAGCCGGTCGCCCTTTTTGTAGATGGGACAGACTACGCCTTCCATCCACTCCTCCGGTAGTTTCTCTTCTTCCCAAATCCTTGAAATCAGCCAGTAAAGTGCCGTTACTAACGGTTCTTGGCCATTTTTGAAGAGTTCTGTCTGGAGTCGGTCCTTCCCGGCGGCCTTCCCGGTCTTTTTCAGCAGACCGATTTCTCGTCGGATCTCTTCGAGATCGGGAGCCGGTACGCTGTTGTCGTTTGTAGGTACTCCGAGGTTAACTTCCATTGCGTCTCCTGCTGCTATATCGCCGTTGAGGTGTTCATCGAACTGCTTCCACCTGACGACCACCTCGCGCTCCTTTGTGATAAGATCCCCTCCCTCGTCCCTACACATGTCAGGATTTGGTGGCGGAACTGTACCTGAGTGTACCGAATTTGGTCGTCACGTTCGCCGCTGCTACCACGATCGTCAACCCCGAAGCTGAGAGAGCGTCCCTGCCGTCGTCGACGCCATCGCAGTAACGTCGCGTCGTAGCCATCGCGCTTGACTGAAGCCCTAAGTGAGCCCGCAGTCGGAACGCCGGAAGTTAGTCATAGAACCCCGTTGCAACGTCGCCGAACTGACCGCACTTGGATCCAGGTTAGCATCTCCACCGGAAGTGAATTTCCCACACACCAAAAGGTAGGAGTTACCGAGGGAAATACGGCAATAAAGGTAATAGTTTGAGCAGAAGGTTTTCAAGTGTTTTCTTGATAATCAAGTCGCGAACGTTTGCCGTCCCTGAGGTTTGATTTAGGGGGTCTCGTAAGTGCTGGGTAGTTACGAGCCCGTCAGTTATACTATATTCCAAAATTATAGAGCACTAGGAATGATTCAACCTTTTGGAGAATTTTTTGAATCTTAAGTTTGTGTGACAACTTGCCATATTTTTCATTCAACGGTAGTTTCGAAAAATTGTTTTTAATCGTATTTTGTTAGGTGTTTCTATACAAAGAAAACGGATTGGATGGATTAGTACCATATTTTGCAGATTGACGAAAATCAAGCACACTCTAAAATATATTTACTACAAATCTCAAAATAATGACATACATGTGACTACGCGTTTTCAAAATGGAGCATCTTTTTTTGGGAACGGAAGGTAACCGTCATTTTTTCATATTTGATGTAGAATTTAGTCTACTTTCTAAAAATCATATCTGCATTTTGCGCAGATTTGCGCAGAGACTAAAAATATTGAATTATATAGAACCATGTGTTTTTAGGCAATAGTTTTTAGGTAAAGTTTTTAGGATAGTTTTTAGGATAGTTTTTAAATAAATCTTTGAGCATTTATCAGCTAAAGGTTAGTAGCAGATCAGCAGCGCAATGGTGACTGGATCCCAGTAAACCATTTGGTTTGTATATCTCGATTGCAACTGAGATACCGTGACCGCACATAATTGCGATCAGCTCCTAATTCCGATCACTCAACCTAAATGGTCAATTTTTAGAAAATTGAGCCAAAACCTGTAGTAAATGAGCACGCTTAGTTATTGTGCTATGTGTTTATGTGTCAGTTGTTGAAAAATGACTGCCTTTGGGGCACCATGCACTTCAAAATAAATTAAATTCGACAGGCAGAAGCAAAAAACGCCCTCAAAATGTATTTTCTTAGCCGAAGTGCTAAGCGCACGATCAAATTTGCTAAGATCATAGCAGCGTGAAAACATATTACCTTCTGCGGTATTCTATGATAACTAATAGATACAAGCATATATAATCGTTCTGTATCAAATTTAGTTGAAAAAATGCTGAATTTGCGGAATTTATTCTATTAAAGTAATTGATCGGAATTATGAACATCATTTTTTTTCTGCTTCTAATTCCGATCACTATATCAAAGTTATAAACTGGCAAAATGCAAGCTAACGAAGTTACTATTTGGATTTTAGGATTGATTGCAACATGATAACATGGTAGGATTATCGAAATTTTTGACGTAGGACTACGTCTTACGTCATCTACGTCATAGGTATCAACCAAAATTTGGAGTTAAGCCACCGTCACGAAAGAATGAAAGATTTTGAACGCTAATAGCTCTTCCAATTTCAAACGGATTTTGATCATAAACGATGCAGCAGTTGTATGGCTTTCTTGAAAAGATCTTGCTTCCCAGGCACGGACGACCATTACACATACCAAGCTTGTGGCTAGTGCTGATTAGCATAAGCATAGGTACAAGCATAGGATTCCGCTCGTATGCTGCTACTCCGTTATTGACCAGGACCGATGAAAATTACAAAATGATGGCTGGAAAAAGCATGCTTAGGACAGCACACTGTTCCTTTTTGTACAACCTTACCAGGTCCCTGCGTGCTGATCAATACAGACGCCGGCCACGTCCGAATGCGGGTCCTGGTGGGATGGGAAGGAATGTTAGTCCAATACTCGTTGCTAATAAAGACCAGGGAATCCTCTGCATATTCACAAGCATCAAGCTTGTGGCTGCTGCTGATTCAAGACAAAGAAGCAAAATAAACTTGCGTGTTTTTTGTTTACTACAAAGCACAGTATAGCCTAGGTGCTACATTCTGATTTGGAATTTTGACCTGTTTTTATGCGACAGACTTCGTAGCCTGTAAGAATACGGGACAATTGTGCTACAAATCCTTTGACTCTTTCAGTCGAGATTCGAACATGTGACGTCTAGCTTCCTGATCAGATGATTCTAGCAAAAATCTTACAGAATTGTTGCTCAAGTTGATATTTCTATCAAACTTTGTAATAAATGTTTCTACCTTTGTCATAATTTGGTTATACAGCAAGACAGAATACTGATTTTTGTTACTCATATGGATATAAACTACATAAAATTATATCATAATTTGATATATTTGTGATATGCCTTGACCAAATTTTGTTACAATTTTAGTTATTTCAACTGCTAACGAGACCAAGTTTATAACAAAACGCATAGGAGACTTTGTTATAAAATACTTACTATCTAGAACTCATCCTGTTATAAATTTGATATATTCATTTGATCGGGTTATTAAACCAGTGGCTGCTGGTCAACTGAAAGGCTCAGACGTTTTGCTTTTCTAACGCTGCAAACAAGCGACAGCGACAGCGCAGTTATGAACTATCGTATTAATGCGTAGTCTTTTAATATATCAATAACATATTATTTTGAAGACTTAAGTTTTCTCCTAGAACTTTGTTAATAGCTGGATGCGTGAGGCAAATTTCTATACTGAAATACTCCGATTATGGCATTGGTAAAAATATTCGTTTTTGATATCACAAAATAGCTCACCTGCCATAAATACGGTACAGCAAGATAATAATATTATTACATTGTTTGTTTTTTCTCACTTTACGCTACACATATACCAATATGGTGTAAAAAGTTTTCTTTAATATTCGAGGTTTCTTCGCGAAAACCAGCCTCACGTAGTTCTACACCAACTACGCGGAACACAACCTTTCTGATTTGATTTTTACTATTATTTATGATCAAAGCTTTATGAAAACATCGAAGTGACCCAATTTTATTGTAATTGTAACAGTTGAACAAAGATAAAAGTAGAGGAAAGTTTTATAATCCGCTTGTCGATCTTTTGAGTACACAAATTTTATGAATATTAAGCTAATGATAATAATGATCATTAACGCAAGCAGAAGATGACTGGTAGGGGGATTGTCGTCAAACTACATAAAAGCAATACATTTCAGATCCATTTGGTACGAGTTGACAAAAGTTTTTTGCTTTAACAGCTCATTATGACGTGATCGGAATTAGATACACCTGTGATCGGAATTAGAATCACCCCTTATAATTGATGATCGGAATTAGGTGCACTGATGCATTATACTATGATGCATTTTTTTAGCTTTCGGTAAATAATTTAGGTATTTTAGTATTTTTCCATGAAACATAATTGAAAATACTTGCTAAAGACATATACAGTATTAATAAATATCAAAGCTATATTTTTCAGTAGGGACTCAAAGATGAATCATGCCTTAGGTGATCGGAATTAGGTGTTTTCACGGTATATGAAATCATATCTGAACAAAAAAGTTATATTTCACGCCATATAAGAACATATATGCACCAAAGTGGAGGCGATATACGTGCGAAAACTTTGACAATTATTTGTAATTCTATTTTGCGTAGTTTTTATAACACGCAACTAAATACTCCTGAATATATGATTAAGATATAATCAAATATTGCAATCGTCTATACTGCTTTATAATTCACAGTCATTAATTATATATGAAGGCACGCACGACTGCAAAACAACTTATTGTTCACTTCGATTTAACATACTCTAATCATTATACAATTCCAATGTGAAATTGACATGAAAACGATTTAATGTGAACTTTCTATTACGATTTTGTGTTATCTGGGATGATATTCAGTTTCAGAATAAATACTAGTCAGCTAGTAAGTCATAAATCGCAAATTTTCATAAACTGCTCGTGCGTGCCACGAGGAAGTAATCTGGGACAATTAAGTACTATTTTTACTGTTTTTTGATCAACGCCTGCTATGACATACTGTCTGACCATTCGCTAATTTATAATCTATGCTGACGATCCCAAACTTTTCTTTGTTATACATTCGATAGCTAACTGCATCGAATGTTAGTACAACCTGAATGTTTTCCACGATTGATGTGCTCGAAATCAGCTGATTCTGGATGTATTTATTTGCTTTGTGCTTGTAGTATTAAGACGATTCACTGGATTTCGACCCCCCGGCACGTCGCCATTTTTCTATGACCGCAATCTAAAACGTCAAAACACTGGGCGGGAAATTATTCCAAAGAACATACAGGGGTTAGACAAAATGATCGGGACAGGCAAAATTTTGATGAAATTCAAACGGCCGCTAGTTTTTCAAAAATACATCAAAATTTGCAATAGTCAGCGGACACCGGAGATATTGCCGGTTGTCTGGGGGTATGTCAAAAACTGATTTTTTTAACCGCCTGTATCTTTTTCTGTCATGGAAATTTATTAATTTTCATATTTTATCCCAAAACTAGATTTCATTTCCAGTCGATTGGTCGAAAAAGAACGGAAATCCGATGAGAAACAACCGAGATATGGGCACTTTAGTGAAATCAGTTCTGAAAATGTTGCCAGTAATGTATTACCTTTATGACCATTTTATAACATGACCAAAACCATTCCAATATGGATGTCAAACTTCAAAAATTTACGAGGGTTAAAAATCCTGAAGTTTGACACCCATATTGTCATGATTTCGAATATTTCCTGAAACGACCACTTCCGCCGGGGTACCTAGAACCTGCTACAGGGTTGCCATGTCACTCTGCGGACCTGGAAATGCTTCCAGTGTCAATGGCTCATAAAACCTTAACGTTTGATGCTCATATTGACATGGTTTGCGTCATGTCCTAAACTGGCCAGAGCAATAGATGTTACTAGTGGTGATTTTACGAAAATGGCCGTAATTTGGCTGTTTCTCGTCGGATTTCCGTTCTTTTTTGACCAATCGACTGGAAATGAAATCTAGTTTTGGGATAAAATATGAATATGAATAAATTTCCATAACAGAAAAAGATACAAGTGATGAAAAAAATCAGTTTTTGACATACCCCCAGATAACCTGGAATATCTCCGTTGTCCGCTGACTATTGCGAATCTTGAAATATTTTAGAAAAACTAGAAAGATTTCCCCGTCAAATGCAATTGGTTTCATCTAGAAATGTCCAATTTTATGGAAGTTTTGGGCGTTTCAATTTCATCAAAATTTTGCCAGTCCCGAACATTTTGTCTAACCCCTGTATATGGAGCGACCATTGGTGTTTGGGGCCCAGCAACGAGGGGCCTATCACTATGGGGGTACTGTCAAATCATATGTGAGAGTCTATTGGTGACACCGGGCTGCTGGAACTACACTATATCTTAATAACTATTTAATAGAGTAACAATTATTAATGGACTAGAGGTGCTTTGGTATACACAATTTGTTGGAACGGAGTATTTAGCAATCTCCTATGCGCGCAACGGGTCTATCAACTAACACTATCTATATAAACGAACGAGAAGACGAAATTCAAATTTGCCACTTCCAACTGTAACGCAGAGCAATAAAGACGCTATATTTTGTACTCGGTCGATTTTTATTTGTTTTTTTTTCGGTTTCGGTTCAATCCTTCGGTGACATTCCGTTTTCTGGTGTCAGTGATTAGTCCAGGTTCTAATGATCTCTCGTTTTCCAGTTCGTCCACTGCAATATTTACAATTGTTTATCCTAAGCAGCATCGAATCCGTTCAAGCCAATTTTCCCTGTCGAAACCCAATGATTTTATCGTAACCATACGCTCAAGAAACACAATTTTGGTACTGTTAGTTGAGATGACCAGAAATAACTAGAATTAGTCATATGTACCCATTACATTACAGTAACAACTTTATAACAACTGTGTTAGTACTAGTAAAGGCGTCGAGCATTGCCGCTTGTTTGATATGAATATTTTGGCCAGAAAAAGAGGCAGGGTAGTTTTTGTGGAAAACCTGCTGATCGGCGAAATTGATTCCTCCCTTATCCTTTCACCAGTTGATATTAACATTCCGTCCGAAAGTTTACGCTCGTGTGCTTTTTCATAACTGCAATATAGAACATCTCCAATATAGTTATCTCCCTTAACACGTACTCTATGGTATGGTAGTCCAGTATTTCCCTTGGTATTTTCGATTGGCTTCATAGTTGTCAGTGTTATTGCTTACCATCAAGCCTAAGCAGAAAGTTATTCATGCAAAAAATCAGACTCTCATTCGTAAAATTTACAGGTTATTCAAATTCTCTATTAAGTAAAACACAACATCCTTTTAAAGTACGTATTTGCTAGCATCCAGTTGTTAAGACAAGCTGCAAATTTTCGCACTGCATATATTAGCGTAAATGTCAAACTAACCCTGCTCACTTTTTAGCCTTTTCCCTTAGCCCTTACTAGCTGGTGGCTGGCTGGTTGGCTGACTGGCTCAGAAAGGGAAAACGAGTAGCTGCTGCACCTAAAACTTAATTTTCACCCCGAACGTTGAAGCTGAAAGCATAAACAAATATTTACTGGAAATAGTAAGTAAGAATGAGCGCAGATGAAAGAGCGACCGGTGATTGTTGAGTGTAACTTTTGGCTTCCTTTGGCACGATTGCCAGACCGTGAGGTGGGGTGGTAGTAGTTTTACCTAAGAAAGAGCAAACTCTAGTGATTCGTCAAATATTTTAACCTTGTATCAAATCAACAAAATGCAACCCGCAAGACTTACATATATATTGTCCTTGAACTTAGCAGTATCAATTTCATACCATCAAAAGTCACCCCCTCACACGGTGTTTGTAACAATGGACTACGAAAGATCCAAACGGGAAAGTTCTGACTCAGACGAGAAGAAATATTTATATAAAATATTAGGATGCTATGCAAATGTAGCGTCTCTGGTAGCCGGTAGTAGTAAGTGGTGTGGTATCGTTGGGTCCACGTTTCATCCGACCGTGTCTGACCGATGAAATGGCGTGTGTTGAAATGATTTTTGACAAATTACCTAAAATTACTTTGTTTGGGAGGAGTTGTGTGATTTGTTTCGTTTTCCTGTGTGTGAATGGCAAGGCTGGGAAAGATTTCATTTCCCACTACAGTAGTTTGGGCAATTCATCTTCTTCTTGTTGTTGCTTTGAAATAGATGAATGAATACTTCAACAACTTTGTTTTGCCGTAGAAGAAAATCTAAGAAGCCCAACAATAAAATAACTAATTGTTTCCTTCGAATATGTGTGTATTTTATCTTCTAACTATTTTATCTTTTTTCCGAATTTTTTGCAGGTTGCACATAAACGACAGACAATACTACGTAAAACCACCGAAACGTGAAAAAATTACCTCAGAAGAACTCACCAGGCTAGGCGACGTTCAGGCACTGGTAGCACAGGTAATAAATAACGTCCTCAAACTCCTTTTTGCTTCTGTTCCATTTCCTACTGCTATCTGCTACTATGACCGGCGGAAGTGCTGTTTTGTTGATGTACTCATCTGCAGCCAGCCAGCCAGTGGCCGAAAAAGTTGCGAACGGGTTTTTTCCTGCTGACTTTTTCGTCTTTTCGCATTGCCGCCGAAAGGGGGAAACAGCCACTCGTGTGGAAAATTAATGTTGCTCAATCTCGTGCGCGACACGAAAGGATGAAACTTCAGTGCACTAGGAAGAAAATAATTGCGGTTGAGTTTTTTTCATTTGACTACTCGACGGTTGTCGCCGGTCGATTCGTTCGAAATCCGTTTAACAGTCGAGTTGATTGTTTTTTTGTGTTCTCAGGAATTCAGTGCAAGTTTTCTGTTCGATTATTGTTTTCTAATCAATCAGTGTGGGTTGTTAGATTTGGTCTCTGGCAGGATTATCGCAAATCGCTTACTTAAAAATGGATAAGCAATAAATTTTTCTTAGTGCGATTGTCTTTAATTTTTAGAGCGCAAACTATTATCTAGTTAAACCTAGTGTGACTCTCGTCTAAGTCGTGTTATGAGCAACAGATCTATACATTTTCTCCGTTCAAACTCTGTTGAAATAATAAAATTGGCTGTTAAATCATAAGATAGAAAGGACACTAGCATGCCCAGACATAAACTAAAGGCGGGGCACCCGACCTTTCAGAAGAATGTTTTGGCCTGGAAAAATCAAGTAATCACCGAATAGCAACATTTTTCTGTTCAGGTTTTTCTTTTTTCTAATTAGTTTTGCCACTTCGTGTTCCGTTTTTTCTCCTTTTCTTTACTGTTTCCTTGGTTTTCGTTCGTACTTTTCTTTTTGTTTCTTCCCTTTTCCTTTTTTCTATCGTTCTGTCCTGTTCGGTGTTTCTTGCTTAACTGTTGCGTTTTTCTTCGCTTCCTGTTTCATTTTTCTTGCTTTCAGTCCTATATATCCTCTTTTTTCACTCCTTTTTTTTGTAATTTTTTTCTCTTTTCTGTAATTTTCCCCCCTTATTTCATTTCCCAATTTCCATCCCGTTTTTCGTCTTTTCTCATATTTATTTGGGCTAATATTGTTTTTGCCTCCCTTATTTCCCTTCACTCTCCAGGTTTCCTTTTTTGTTTCCTGTTTTTCATCCTTTTCTCTCTCGTTGTACCTTTTTCTTTGGTTCATTTCCATATGTGTACTGTTCCAAAGCAAAGCCATGGGTATAAATGTCCTCAAAAATTTGACCCTTTTTTATTGACAGACGTCGCAGGCGGTTATTAGAGTATAGGAAAATTACGGGGCTAGTGCAAAGATCCTATTGACTCTACACACTTAACAAAAGGCACCGAATTCGGTAAAATTTTACCGAAATCTAAACAGCTGAACGTTCGGTAAAAATTTCGATAGTGCCAATCGACGTTTACAGATCATTAGTAATGTTTGGTGCAATAAAAAATTTTACCGAACGTTCAGCTGTTTAGATTTCGGTAAATTTTACCGAATCGTTTAAGTGTGTATATCAGCACCGCCCAGTCGAAATTCGAACATACGACGACAGCATCGTATCTCGGAGCAAACTGGGCGGGCTGCACTGTCCCATTTTTCCGAATGGTTCTTTTTCTGCCCATTTTCCCGTTTTTTGTCTCAACTTTTCTTTTTTTCTTTTTTTATAAATTTGTTTTCTTCCGTTCTCCTATTTTTCCTTTTTCTTCTTTCCGTTTTAAATCTTTTTTTATCCCGTCTTCCTTCTTTTTGTCTTGTTTTGTCTCCTCTTCTTTTTCGCTTTTTTGTTACACCTATTTTCTCGATCCGTTTCTTTTCTTTTCCTGTTCCCCTATTCAGTACTGATTTTCTTGTTTTTCTCTTTTCTATTCCGTTTTTCTTCTTTTTTCCGTTTTGACTCGTTTTCTAGACCGTTTTCTCTCTTTTTCTATCTCGTTTTTTGTTTTCGTCTGTTCGGTTCTTCCTCTTAATATGTCATATTTCTCCTCCTTTTCTGTCACGTTATGTTTCTCTTTTATTCTACTTGTCTTCTGTTTCCAGTTCCTGTTTGTTTTTATTTTTTTATTTTTTGTCGCGTTTTATCTTATTTTTTGTTCTCTTTTTTCATATTCCTGCTTCTGTAGTTACTCTTTTTTTTCTTCCTTTTATGTCCTATCTTTTCTCCTTTTTTGTCCTATTTTCTATTAATTTATATTATATCCTAATTTCTTTCTCTATTTCCTTAACATTTTTGCTTCATTTCTATAGTTTTTCCTCTTTTCTCATTCGTTCTCCCTCTTTTTCTGTCCAGTATCTTGTTCTCCTTCTTTCCACATTTCTTTTTTTATGTCTTGTTTTCCATCTTATTCTGTGTCTTTTCTAGTTTTTTTCGAATCTGAAATTAGACTTAAAATTGAAATTAAAATTAACTTGAAATCTCCTTTTTTGTATACCGCTTTCCCCTTTTTTGGCGCGTTTTCCCTGTTTTTGGCTTGTGTCCCTCCTTTTCTACCTCCCTTTTTTCTGTCACTTGCTTCCTATATCTCTGTTTCATTTCTTTTCTTTTCCTGTTCTCCCATTCAATTCTGATTTTCTTGTTTTTCTTTTTCTGTTCTGTTTTTCGTCTTTTTTCATCGTTTTCCTCGTTTTCTGGCCCGTTTTTGATCTTTTCCTGTCTCTGTTTTGTTATTTTCTGTGCGTCTTTTTTTTCGGTTTTCAGCATTTTTTTTTTCCTTGTCCTGCTTTTCCTCCTGGCACGTTATGTTACCCTGTCTTCTGTTTTCGTTTTGTTTCTATTTTTTTCGTTTTCGCGGTTTACCCCACCTCTTTTTCTTTTCTTTCTTTTCTGTCCCATTTTTTCACTTTTTTGTCCTGTTTATGCTCAATTTTTTTCTCGTAATCCTCTTTATGCTTATCGATTTTTCTTCTTTTCTCTAGTGTTTGTTATTTTCTCATCCGTTCCCATTTTTTCTGTCCAGTTCTTTTGCCTCGTTTTCCGCCTTTTTCTCTCCCACTTTCTTTTGATTTCTTTATTTTGTTTACCGGTTTTCATCTGTTTTCTCTCTCATTTTACCTCTTTCTTTGGTTCATTTCATTTTCCCGAATGGTTCTTTTTCCTGCCCATTTTCCCTTCTTTATCACACTACTTCTCCTTTCATATTCCGTTTAACTCTCTCCTGCATTACCCATCTTTTTGTTACGTTTTTCTATTCCGTTCTCCTTTTTCCCTTTCGTTTTTCTTCTTTTTCTGTCCCGTCTTCCGTATATTCGTCTTGTGTCCCTTCTCTTTTATCTCCCTTTTTTCTGTTACCTACTAACGCGATCTTTGTTCCTTCCGTTTCTTTTCATTACCTGTTTTCCGTATTCAGTTTTAAATTTCTTGTTTTTCTTGTTTCTTGTCTATTACGTTTTTAGTTTTTTCTTGTTTTTTATCGTTTTCAGGCGTGTTTTCCCTCTTTTCCTGTTTCATTGTTAATTGCGGTCCCTTTTTTCTTTTTTTTTCGTTTTTTTGCATTTTTCCCTTTCAACCCCTTTATTATCCCAATTTTTTTGTCCCGTTTATCTGCTGTCATCGATTGTTCATTTTGTTCATTTTGTTTCTATTTTTTTTTCTTTTTTTGAAGCGTTTACCTCATTTTTTGTTCTCTTATCTTCATTTTCCTACTCCTGTAGTTACTTTTTTCTTTTCATTTTCTGTCCCAGTTTTTGTCCTTTTTTGTCCTCAATTTCTTTCTCGTTTTCTTATTTTTCTTTATCATTTTTACTTCTTTCCTCTAGTTTTTCCTCTTTTCTCTTCCGTTCTCCCTTTTTTCCGTCCAGTTTTCTCTTTTTTGCCTCCTTTGCTCTACCATTTTCATCTCCTCCACAGTTTTTCCCCTCTTTTATGTTACGTTTTCCATGCCATTCTGTCACATTCTGTTTTTCTTTTTTTCATGCCATTTTTTATTATTTTTCTCTCTTGAGTTTTTCCTCTTTCTCCTCTTTTTTTCATTTGTCTTTATCATTTTCACTTCTTTCCTCTAGTTTTTCCTCTTTTCTCTTCCGTTCTGCCTTTTTTCCTGTCCAGTTTTCTCTTTTTGGCCTCTTTTGCTCTACCATCGTCATCTCCTCCACAGTTTTTTCCCTCTTTTATGTTTCCATCCCATTCTGTCACGTGTTTTTTTATTGTTTTTCTTTTTTTCATGTCAGTTTTTATTATTTTTCTCTCTTGAGTTTTTCCTCTTTCTTTATCACAAACAGGATATGTTTGTCCAGTTTTGTTATGTTTTCTTTCGTTCGCTCTTTTCCGTTTTTTCTGCTTCTGTCTCATATTTGCTTCTTTTTTTCGAGAGCCACAAGAGACAGACTACCTTAAGATCCATCCATCGCTTAATTAGGGGGTCGTGAAGTCTCTTTTTTATCCAGTCCGCCGTTCATCACGATCTACAGGAAGAAGGAATAATGAGGAACGGTACACGACTTCTAAACGTTGCTTCAATGACCCTCGCTTACCCGATGTTCCACTTAAAATTTAAATTGAAATTAGACTTGAAATTGAGCTTAAAGTACGAATTGCAATGGGAATGAGAATAAACGGTAATCAAATTGCACATGAAATTGTATTTGGAACTTAATTTGAAACTAAGAGTTAGAATTGGACTAGAAATCGGTGTTAAAATTGGGCTTGAAGCCAAACTTGAAATTAACTATTTTTACGCAGTTAATTAACTAATCGCAAAAATAGTAACCAATGAAATTATAAACTGCGGACTCCTGGATTACAGAAACTAGTTTGCTTAACTTCAAACTTCACAGAGAAGGTGAGGCTCGTGCCCCAGTGATACCTTATCCCAGGCACGGCAGTCTAGTGGAATACAATTTACAATTCTTTAAAAAGCCCGCCACTTACAAGTTATTTTAATACATTTACCTTTAACTAACAATTTAGGAAACTTTAGGTAAAATATTAAAATTAAATTTTTCACCTGAAGTTTTTTTAGTTGGTGAAAAATTTAAACCAGCAAATTTTTTGGGAACATAAACAAAACAGATAACCACAAGCTCGCAGCAAGTATTTAATGGTAATATACACGTGCTGTAAGCATGACTTTTTGGGCAGTTAAGATAGCTCGCTGGTTTACGTTCCCAGTTGGCCCATTTGCATTGCAACGAGCGAGGAAGGTTCTGAAGGTTGCTCAGCTCATTCTGTTTTATTCAGGCAAACATTTTTTTGGTTTGCGGTTTATAACGAACGAGAACAAGCCGTAAGTATACGCTGAGAACAGAGAAACTGTACCGGTGCTCTGGCGGTTTGGAACAACAGGATAATTAACTCGGAAACAGACATTTTATTTGCTGCAATCTGCTGAAATATTTACAAAGAAAATTGTTATAACTGGGAATTAAGCTGACAGGGCATCGAATGGCCTCTTTGCTGATTTGGCACAGTAACATATTAATTAAAAATTACTAATGTTCAATTCCAAAAACTATTTCAATTTTTAACTTTTTTGGTTTCAGCTCTACGAAGTACTCAATGTAGGTGAGCACCAAATTAGGAAAGAGCGGGATCTAACCAGTAAACTGGAAGAACTTAACGAAAAGCTAGGGCCGCTTGAGGTTGTAAGTATTTTAATGTTGGAACCCAAATCTAGACTGACTAATCCAACTTGTTTGTGAATATGTTGACAGAAAAAAACCGAACTGGATCAGAAAGCCGCCCGACGAACAAGTGTCCTAACCTGGATTGGCCTAGGTCTGATGTCGGTACAGTTTGGCGTCCTAGCGCGACTAACCTGGTGGGAATACTCCTGGGATATTATGGAACCGGTAACGTACTTCGTCACGTACGGTACGGCGATGGCTGCTTACGCTTACTTCGTGCTGACCAAACAGGTACCATCATAACTTACCCTACCTATCTGACCGCATCTAATCATTCCACGCACTTTTCAGGAATACATCCTACCGGATGTGAAAGACCGTCAGCACCTGATCACCCTCCACAAGTCGGCCAAGAAGGCCGGCGTCAACATAGCCGAGTACAACGACATCAAGCGACAGATTGCGGAAATCGAACACGATCTGCGGCGGCTGCGGGATCCGTTGTATATGCATCTCCCAGCGCCGCCACCGAAAACACCGACCTACAGTGCCACCGAAATAGCTACGTCCAAAAAAATGCTGAAAGAAGCACTGGAAAAAGCCAAAGGTTCCGTCAACCAACAGGCGGTTTCAAAAATCAGTTCCCTCCTCGAAGGAACCGGGAATCCCTTCAGGAGTAAGAAATAAGAGTTCCTGAACCGCTGTCGGCCTTCGTCTGACATCCCGCTGGCCACCATTGCTGCCAATAGTGGTCGTTTTTTACGCGCGTTAGTGTTTCGGTTTTCCCTCTCAGAAAAGTTCTTAGTATGTTACCGTTTGTTGTACAATTTTCAACTTGTTAAAGTTTCCCTCCCGTTCTACGAATCACCTTTTTCTTGCTATCCCATATCTTCCTATTAAACAAACAAAACAGAAATTAAATTGAAATACCCAACTAAAAGTGTGTGACGAATCGTTTTTGCGATCAAATTCTAGACAAGAAAAAATAGGCACAAACAAACAATGAAACGAAATCATCACAATCATCAATCCAACTAGAGAACCGTTAAGACGTAATTTCAAACAATCTTTTTCGAACAGAAGCAGTAATTAAACTAACTAACGATACAAGACAAAAAACGTAACGCATAAGCACAACTCGCAAGTTGCAGGTAAAAGAATTTACTTAAATCTGTTTTGATCTGCTGTGTAACGGTATGATATCTACGAAACTCGAAAGTTCGCGCACAGATTCTTCAATCAGGAGATAGATCATCTGGATTTGGATATAAATGATACTGAGAGCTTCACCGCTAGAAAAACAAAATGGAATGGAATAGAATATAGTTTAGTTAGCTAACTTTTTATTATTATTATTATTAACCTGTTTCGAGCAACAACAAAAAAATATTTTCAGAGTTTTATGTTCAAAATTGTTAACGCATAATTAGCTAGTACGTTAGGTAGCAATATGACGGAATTGCAATTGGTTTATTTGTGTAGTGTGCAAAAAGAATTATATCCACCACAGTTAAGTCTAGAATGCCCAAGTGCTTCCATTAAGTGGGATTGTTTCGCCGTGAGCAATACGCGTCGTTTCGCGTGCATCAAGGAATTATCAAGAAATTATTGTGTCTAATTTTGAAATTCTACAAAGTTTTTTGAGAGGTCACTCACGGCATACCCATTTGTTGCTTCATCATGACGATTGACGATCTACTTACGAATCTGGTTAAAAAATAACGCTAACGCTGCCATTGGTGGTTCATGTCTGTGCTGCCACCAATGCAAACGCTCCCACTGTCGGTGCTTTATCTTGCCGAACGAGACTGGATATGATTTACTTAACAAATTTACAAAGCGATTGTCTTATTTATTTAGATGAAAATTTGCAACTTGCTAATGTTTAAAGAAAATTTAATTATACACTTAAAATATGGCATTGTTTAATTGAAGTAAGAAAAATGCAGCTCTTAGGGCTACGATAGATTGTATTATGGCATAACCTTCATAGGTGTTTGTATGTTTTCTTTGAATTTGACCATGATTTTTGACACATTTTAACAGCCGGGCGCAACATAGGCGGTACTGAAAAAGATTTCTCATCGACATGGAATGAACTTGACCATTTTCTAATGCACGACGTTCATTTTAAGGGGAGATTTTTTGGCCTAATCTTCTGCGACTGAGGTGGTAGTCTGCCAGACACCGAAAATCAGTCAAATGTCAGAGATGTTATGTATTATATTTTGATTCTCCAGTTTGAGGTGTTTTCCCGACTCATATCTGCGGGTTAATTACACCCAACGGGTTGCTAAATATATTTTTTCAATTAATAATTAAAATCTGAATATACCCAATTCAATACTAAGAATTATTAAGTTAAGTTTAGGTGTCCAGCAGACTACCACGTCAGTATAATCGTTAAAATTAGGACACCCCAGCCGCAGAAGGTTAAAAAATCGATGTTTTTTTATTTGTGGTATTTAAAAATTAAACCGCTTGAATAAATTCGAAAAATTAACAAAGCTACAGCTGTTTGTTCCGAGCGTAGCGTGTGCATGTGGTACTACACAGTGAAAGAAAACTTTAATAACGTTTTTCTCGAAAGTCAGTACGATACCTAAATACCTCAAAAACAGATCAAGTAATTTGCTCACTTGTTTTACTTTGAGGCTTATAAAGTTACATCATTTTTAATCTATTTTTTCGATATTTTATTTTTTATGTTTTTTTGGTAATGGTTTGTTTTGTTCCATGTTCCATCATATTGACATCTTTATATCAAGCTGCAGTGAATAACAGCAACAGCATGCCATGGGCTCAAAATTTGTCAGCAGGCTCAAATTAAGCTACTGGCAGTCGAGTGAAATGAGCAATGAAATGCTATTTCATTTTCGCACACTCGAAATACTGGCAGCGAAAACATTTTTATTCAGGTGTTGTTTAGTGATTCAGGTGTTGTTTAGTGATCAGGGGTGTTAAACGAATGGACGGGCTGGAGGACGGAAGTATGTGAAGTACCTACCGATAAGAGTTTAACATCTCCTTCATCTTTTAGCAAACAAGCCATCAATTGCAAATTCATTTTGTACGGCGAAATCGGTGATTAAGTACATAATTGGATGGTTATGCTGATAGAGATTTTTACCTATCCGTGAAATGTGCGCAAGTGTCTCTACTTACAGGTCCACTCAATCTCCTTTAGCCGGCCCTTTTTGAACAATTTCTATGTAAAAGTTGTTAATTGAACAATTCCGATGTTAATCTATTTAAGCATATTTTCAGACTTTTGTTTTGAACTTTTCGTTTCAGATGAACCTTCAGGCTTTTTTGATATTATTTTAATAATCAACTTCAAGGAGTTGTGCGCGAGGGAAGAGGTGTTTTGAATAAGCCAAACAACACGGAAACAAATTCACAGTTGAAATGTATAAGGAACGCCCCAACGATAAATTGAGAAAGGGCACCTTGTGATACTTCTCTTTTGAGGTTCCAATACGTTGCTCAAGCAGAAGATTGATGATTTAGATAAAGGTTCACTGACACAAAAAAAATCGGGCTCTGGCTTTGTAATGGCCAGAAATTGCTGACTTTTTATGCCTATTTTATTTTATTTTTGGACTTTTGTTTCAGACTTACTTCTTACCGTAGCTTATTGCCCTAACTTTTCTCCGAACACCGACCCCTAATCCTTCGCACCAATTATTTTTTCCACTTGTTTGACAGCTAAATTCCATTTTCGATACAACTTCTCGCCATTTGCAGTTCCACTCTTCTTCATCAGATTGCCATTCACAACCGACCTCCTTCAACAGCGTAGAGTAGACCAGCATTCCTCTCCTCTAAATCGACCTTAGTCCCAAACTATTGTCCTTATTCCACTTTATGGGAACCATAGTGACGCCATTGGTGTTGTTCCACTTGTTAGTCGAATTTAGTGACAAGTTGTCAAATCAGGCCAGAAAAGGTGGCCAACTCCAAGAAGTGAAGCAACCTCTTCTGAAGGTTTCTTGGTAAATATCCTGGTTTATGACTCCAGAAGTTACGAAAGCGTCATTTTTCAATCCACAACTGATTGCTTACTAGACGAAAAACTTTTTTATTTAAAGTAAAAGTGCACTGGAAAGCTCTACCGATCGAATGAGTTATAAAATTCTTGTTTCTCTTAAAGTTTCCTTGAACATTTTTTCGCCTCCACATTTTGCTTCATGATCCGGTAAAACTTGTGCATTGGAGCACAACTACAACTACATTCACTTTTCTGGGCGATGATGGGCACCCGTCGTTCTTCAAGTCGTTTCACGGCATAGTATCGTACAAAAAGCAAAGCAAAGCCTAGGTGCTACATTCCGTTATCGAAACTTGACCTTCTGTTTTTATACGACAGACTTCGCAGCCAGCTGTTAGAGTGCAGGGCTATTGCAGGGTCAGTTGCTACGGTCCTGTTGACTCTAACAGCCTCTCCCAGTCGAGATTCGAACATACGACGACTGGCTTGTTAGGCCAGCGTCATACCCCAAAACCAACTGGGAGGTGGCATCGTATCGTACACCGTTCTTAAATTTGAATTTTCATCCATCACTTATGAATAAAGTGACCAAATTATTTCTAAATGTATGCGGAATAGATATGGCATGGCAACAAAAAATAAAATTGGTTTATGACAAATTTATTTAAAGGCAACTTTACGCTAAATTATATGTATTTCTCATCTGAATGTATATACTTTAAAAATTCCTTGTTAGTCGAGATCTTCTTGTAAAACTTTCGACAATTTCCAATTATGTTTAAGCTGTAGCATTTCTCTGAGGGTTTCAGTATTCAACTGACACGATGAAAAAAGTCATCAAAATCTGGGACTGTCCCGCAAAACCCAGGACGTCAGCTTATTTTACTTATGAAAATTTGTCAGTGGCCATAAAACTGTTTGTTGTACCTGTCTAACAGATATATTTTACATTCATTATTCGGTTTTTATAGCTGCAACTGGAGAGCTGCCAGGTGGCCATGTTTTTGGGACAGTTTTTCTCGAATTGATTGCAAATAAGTGCGAATGAACTCGATATTGTTCATCTAATTGTAAACTAGAAAGAATAAACAAATCTGGTATGATTTTTTTTTCGCGAAAAAAAGCCTCGAATCGAGAAAACCAGTTTCGAAAATTAATTAATCCCAGAGAATGGACATTCAAGCTAGCGTGGACCTCCTCATTCTCATCTAGTAACAAGCCATGGTGGCTTGTGTCGTATCAAGAACAGGTCCTGGACCCGCTTCTCGCCAATTCGTTGAGCATCTCGACACTTGCAACCTGGTCGAGCCATCTAGCACGATGGACCCGTCAATTCCTGATGCTGGTGGCAGTTCTTAAAGAGAACAGATTTCTGCACAGTCGTCCGACATCCTTACGACAGGACCGACGCCCACCGTATTTTCTCGTCTTTTGCTAGGTGTACGGTGGAAATCTCTTCATCTCGCGGTTTATAGGCCTGCGTCAATCTGCACTTGCTGTTCGTACTCCACCAAAAATAATCTGCAACACCTTTCCTTTCAAATACGACAAGCGTAAGGAAAATTACAGTCTTCATCCGTAAAGGACTATTGATCTGAGTAGCGTTTTGTAAACCATTAGCTTTGTGCGGCGGCGTATGCTCCCTGATGGAAACACCTAGCAGAGGGAAAAGTTTTCCCGACTTTCTTCATCTTGAATGCGTCGTTATTCGTATTGTTGTCGGCGATGACAAGCGATCCCAAATATATGAACTCATCAATCATTTCAAGTTTATCGCCGTCGATACTCACTCTCCGTGGGGGGCGAACGTTGTTTTCTTTGGTGCCTCTTCCTATATCTTATATATAAAAATGGATTTCTGTCTGTCTGTCGGGATGTTCCTTATAGTATCAAAAACTACTGAGCCAATCGGTATGAAAATTTGCGTGTAGAGGTTTTTGGGGCCAGAAAAGGTTTTAGTGATGGTTAGAGACCCAACTAAGAGGGGGGGCTCCCATACAAATGAAATACAATTTTCTGCAGAACTCGAGAAGTAATCAAGCAAATAGAACAAAATTTGGCATGTGGGTGCTTTTGGTGACAAGAATTTATTCTATGGTAAATTGGGACACCTCCCCTCTTTAGAAGGGGAATAATGACTCCTCTCCCCTTTAAGAGGGGGGGGGGCTTCCATACAAATGAAATACAAATTTCTTCATAACTCGAGAACTAATCAAGCAAATGGAACCAAATTTGGCATGTGAAAGTTTTAGAGGGCAAGAATATTTTCTATGGTGAATTAGGACCCCTCCCCATTTTAAGAGGGGGGGCTCCTGTACCAATAAAATACAAATTTCCTCATAATTCGAGATCTATTCAAGCAAATAGAACCAAATTTGGCATGTGGAGGTTTTTGGAGGCAAAAATATTTTCTATGGTGAATTAGGACCCCTCCCCACTTTAGGAGGGGGGGGCTCCTATACAAATGAAATGCAAATTTCCTCATAACTCGAGAACTATTCAAGCAAATGGAACCAAATTTGACATATAAGTGGTTTTGGAGGCCAGATTTTTTTATGGTGAATTGAGACCCCTCTTCTCTTTAGAAAGCGAGTTATGACCCTTCTCCCCTTTAAGAGGGTAGGCTTCCATACAAATGAAATGCAAATTTCTTCTTATCTCGAGAACTAATCAAGCAAATGGAACCAAATTTAGCATGTGGGTGTTTTAGATGGCAGAAATTTTTTCTATGGTGAATTACGACCTCTCCCCCTTTTAAGAGGGGGGGCTCCCATACATATAAAATACAAATTTCCTTATAATTTGAGTACTAATCAAGCAAATGGAACCAAATTTGGCATGTGGTGCTTTTAGGGGGCAGGAATTTTTTCTATCATGAATTAAGACCCCTCCCCTGTAGAGGAGCGGGGGCTCCCATATAAATGAAATTCAAATTTCCTTATAACTTGAGAACTAATCAAGCAAATGGAACCAAATTTGGCATGTGGGAGATTTTGGAGTCTTGAATTTATTTTATGATAGTTAGAGACCTCACCCCTGTGGTAGGGGGATTTAGACACTCACACAAATAAAACAGACATTTTTGCGAAACTGGAAAATTAATCGAACTCGAGAAATTCGAGACTCTTCCATAAAACATTAGTCAATAACAAGACCACAAAAACTATCTATAGTAACACTAGATCATTCAGGACGAGACGGCCGCGAGTGTTGCCGGCGACCCGCCGTCGGAAGCGCCGCCCACTGGGGGATGCAACTCCCCGCAGAAATCACTACTGTCTAGGTTTATATGTTTTCCTAGGTCTACCTGGGTTTCCTGGAACTAGCGACAGCGAGTAAGGAGAGGATCGCGAAATGGTACATACCACAAAAAAATTTCTGTGAAATGGTACATTCCGGTTAAGGTTTTTCGCAAAATGATATTCGGCGAAATGTTGTACAATCATGGCGAATATTACTATCTGCTTTCTGGCTATGCAATGAGGGGACAAGGGAGTTGTTTTCTACTTTACTGTGAGGAAAAATTGCAAACTTGTATCTTAAACTACCCATTCCTGGTAACTAATAAGCATTAACAGGAGCAGCAAATCAGCGTATCTGGCATTTTATACTACACGTTGTTGTATATTAGCTTTTTGACTGCATAGGGGTTGTAAATTGGCATCCAAAATGGTATTCAAATTCTTCGTGTCGGTAATTAGCTGTAAATTAGCATTGTCAGTACTATAAGAAGGTTATCAGTAAAGTAGCTGTATATTTTGCCAAAATAGCATTTTAGGCGACTTAAATGCTTATTGGCTTGAATTTGGACAGCATTGGTGTTGCTTATTGGTTACCTGGGATGCCTTCATAGCTACGTAACTGCCAAAATGAATCATCTAAGGTTGAACTCCTCAGAAACTTGCAAAACTCGAGATTGTGACAAAGATCATCCGAGATTCATGATTTATGTACAACACAGGTTAATTTGTGGCAATACGAAGTTTGTCGGGTCAGCTAGTTCCATATATTTAGTTTTGGACGAATGGATTCCCTATCCTTCTAGTCTCCGTGTTCAGTCTAGCATAGACCTGCCCCGTCCTAATGGTTCTAGTAATATCAAGGTCGCCTGTAAAGGCTGTGAGTTGCTACTGAGGCTACTTTTGCTGAAGATCGTACCTCTCGTCTCGATGCCCGTCGTATAATTTGCTCCAGGATAGCTTTGATTAGCCGCATCAGTTTATCTAGATCCCCGGTCTTTCATTATTCGCCATAGCGTCTGTTTGCCAAATCATGTGTTTCTTGGCAAACTTTAAAAGTTTCTGCCGTCACTTTCCCCGGAACATCAAACTTGTGCTGGGCGGTGAAGAACAGTAGCCCCCGACGTTGCCGGAAGTCCGCATTGACATAAGTCTCATCGTCCATGATGAGACAATGCGGCTTCGTCAGTATCTGGGTGCATACAGTTTTCGGGCCCGTGACTTTCTCGCCGTATTTTGCCGTTTATCACGATTTGGAGCCTTGTGCACTTTGTACGTATGCAGTCCCTCCCGGTCCTTGGCTCTCTGAACGAAAGACTTGAACAGATTCAACTTTTTGGCCACATCCCTGGCCGAATCATAGGGATTCCGCTTAAACGCTTCCACGACACGCTTGTGATCTTGATCACTAATAGAACATCCAATCTGACAGCATTTCTCCTTCCGTTCGATGCTCAGAGTTTTTTAGTATGTATAACGTCACACGACTCACCGCACGATGGCTGCACGAATCCGAGTTGTTTTCCGATGTCCCAATGAGAGAGTTGAGAATTTTCCAGGTGCTTTTCGGGTGATGCCATTTTCTCCAATTTTCGAAAAAACTGGCAGCGATAGAAATATCAGTGTAAATAATACACTATAAACTACTTTTACCCAAATTTTCAAGAGAAAATACCCAATGGCTAATACTGTCCTTTACAGCAGTGTTCTTAACCTCCGCCTGTGTTGATGGCTCCACAGCTTGATCCTCGCCTACAATTCGTATCTTGTTCCTGCTGATCCCTGTATTTATCTCGCCATTCAACAGTTTCTGGAAGAGCTCCTTCCACCTGGTTGCTAGCGTCGTTTTCTTCCCTTCCTTCTTGTTTTTCTGTGATTCGTTGATCAAGCTTTCTGACGTATACTTTGCACACAGACAATATTTACTTTGCGCAAATTTTCGCAAAGGGGCAGTTCTATGAGAGTACAAGAGACCGTTTTGTGCGTACATAGCAAATAGGTGTTGCTAGATTTCGATTTCATGACTGTCAGGAAACTGATTTTTTTGCTGTTCCTGATTACGACAATCGTTTATTCAGAAAAGAATCGTTTAGTTGTGAAAATTTTAGTGTTGTGACCAGGGGGGATCTATTGCTGTCAAATTCCATACATGTGTGCGTTACCGCAGATGGTGTTTGGTCCATGACGTTTGTACTGTCATGGACCAAACGGCGTGCTATTGATTTCGTGCCAAGGGACTCGCAACTCTATTTTTGTCTGCTGCAGTTGACAGAAACTCAAACCCAAACACGCAGCGCAATTGTCGTTTGTATTGTTTTGATCCCGATAATGCATTTGTCCGCTTTTTAGCGTAAATAAAACAAACTAAGAAACTTTTCGAAAGCTACATATACAGGCAAGAGCAGCAAATCGATAAGAAAAAAGTAGCAAGAGCGGCATTAAAAATTATGGTCACCTGCCTGCCCCTTCACATGTGAGTTTCACAATTCCTTACCGATAGATCCCCCCTGGTTGTGACCCCAGCAAAAAAAAGCAAAGCCTTGGGCATAAACCATCTTTAGACATTACCCTTCTTTATCGACAGACTTCGCAGCCGGCTGTTAGAGTACAGGACAGTTACGGGGCTAGTGCAACAATCCTACACGGAGCGAAAAAGCTCCAGTTTGTTTCAAACAAAATGATTGTTGCTTTAAGCCTCAATGAAATATTTTTATAACAACCTGAAAATATTGTTGTTTCAAAACGAGATTCTGTTTGAATCAAGAAAATAATAGTTTTGAATTAAATGTAAAGTATTTTTAAATTTGAAGTTAACATTGATATAGCAATAAATATTTTCATTTCAATCATACATTTCAGTTTGAAACAAAACGAAATTTTTGTTTGTGCGTAAAACAACCATAAATATGGTTGAAACTACATTTTTATTCTCCGTGTACTGACTCTACCTAGCAGCACCGCCTAGCCGAGATTCGAACATACGACGACTGGTTTGTTAGACCAGCATCGTACCTCGAAGCCAACTGGGCGGCAACCCCAGCAAGCCTAGTGATTTGCAATAATCATAAAATTAGAATGTTCATCCTGCAAAAATTTTGATTCTTAAAGGGTGTCTGTTTTCTGGCGAACCCAGGTAACCAATAAGCATTTCCAATGCAATTTAAATGCAAGTCAATAAGCATTTAAGTTGCCTTAAACGCTACTTTGGCAAAATATGCGGCTACGTTACTGCTAGCCCTCTTATAGTACTGACAATGCTTATTTGCAGCTAGTTACCGACAAGAAGAATTTAAATAGAATTGTGGATGCCAATTTACAACAGTTATGCAGTCAAAAGGCTGATAAACAGCAACTTGCAGTATAAAACGCCAGGGATGCTAATAAACGATTGATTTACTGCTTATACTAATGCCTATTGGTTACCTGGGAAGTGATTCTCACCAACATCCAGAATTGCATTTATGTTTCTTATGTAATTTAGACGATGAAGTTTAGTGAAAGTTTTCGAATTAATAAAGGAATTTCTGTGCAAAATGCGGTAAAGGGTGGAAAATGTTCTGAACTAACGCTAACGGCTGCTGCGAAAAGACCTCATAACCTCTAGACAAATAGTAGGACTGGGTGTACCCATTGTGTTCGCGTTGACGAACGTAAGCTGTGGCCACCTCCAAAAGTTTACTGTAGGGGTGAAACAGAATAGGAATACTCAGGGGTCGGATACTCAGCATATTGTGCCGCGGCACTCCAGAGATATCAAGCGGCACACCTCCGGTTCAATTTTACATATGAAATGGAAGCACAGCCAATTGTCAAAATCATCTCGCACGGCTGCCAGATATACCAGATTATAACGAATTTAACAAATCTTGCAGTTCGGCACTTTCGGTACTGTATCGGCACAGTTCGGCTCGTTTCAAGTCGCCTAACATAAAAACGGCTGTGCCGAGTGTCCGACTCCTTGCCGCACTCACATATAGGCATTTCTATGCGTGTGCAAGAGATCGATTATTGCCGTCAACGCGAATTGGTGAAGGTAAATTTGTGTTATGTTGCACATAAGATACTGCGTAGCTAGATACGAATTGTCGATAATTGTACATACTTAGATACCCAACTAACAATTTTGGTTTTATTAAACTCCTATGATGGCATTTAAGACCAAAATTGGTCATGAAAACCACCATAAGAGTACAATAAATCTCACATTGTTGCTTGGGTATTAATGCAGCTGCCATGAGTGCATCGTTTTTCGAAACAGTTGATGATCGATTCCTATCAGGGGGCTAAAACATCAAAATTTTGCGGACTAAACATACACACAAGATGGTGACAATGCTGGAATAAGCGATTCGACTACGTATCGAAGATAGCAGCCAATGATAATTAAATTATAGCTAAAAGGCTGTGTTTAACTGCTTTCTACTTAGTTTCAGTTGTTTTAAGGTGTACTAAGCAGTAAGTAGGTACCAGAAAAGCCCCTAAATTACTGTTAAAACTCGGAGGAAAACGACAAGTTTGACATGATTGGTTCATACAAATATAACCTGTTAAAACCCAGAGATTCCAGCGCCAGTCTTGTCTATCTATTATGAGCTCTGTTCTGTTGCAGCTTAACGTTTTTACATCAGACAACACAGGCGTCACAGACATAGTGTGAAAGTTTTTTTTTTGATTTTTTCACACTTCATGAGAGACGTGAAAAGATCACTCTTCAAAACTATCGATACGCGAGTGATGACAAATCTTTCCCTGATTTTCTCGAACGAAACAGCAACACTGTTAAGGTCATTAGATTTACCCATAATTTTATTACAGGACATGCTATCTTTCTATTTACCAGATTGCTCTGTGCTTGTGACTATAATCTGAAGTAATTCCTCTATTCAAGAATCTCATTTAACTGTTCAAGGTCCCCCTCTCCTTCTCCGTTTACTGCAGTAAGGCAATCGTTCTAATGGTTGGCAAGTTAAGCAGTATGTTATGTTAATCGGATTGTTAAAAGTTTCTACGCATCCCATAACCTTAGTTTTAGCTAGGCCCAGTGTACTAATACTTACTTATATGTATCGTTTTCGTTACCTACGGTATTTCTTTCAATACTTATGCCAGTACAGTCTCGACAATAAATTGTTCTATTCATTTGTATTATTTAATTTAATTTATTTTATTTATATTGTAAGCTGAAAGAAATTTCCTCTCTGTATTTTCTTTATTAATCTTAAGCCAAGCACAATACTTTTAAAAAGCAAACATTGTTTGAAATAAATATAAATTATGATATTTAATGCTCTCATTAGTTTGAGTTTAAGGAAGCGGAAGTAACTGTAAAACTGTACAAAATACCATTGGCATAGAGAAATTTAAAATTATTACTGCGCAGCGAAGGGAATGAAACCCGAAAAACAAGTTAACGGTTGATATTTGAAGCAACTAAGAGTTGAGATTACTACTTATATAGGTTAAAAGAAAAACTAGCACTAATGAAAAAGAAACCTACTCATACTGTAAGTATTATTACTATATAAATTAGCATGCAACCATTTTAAATGATAGCAGCGGCTATTTTTAATATTCTATTCTATAAACCTTCTCATTACGAGCATGACGAAGCGTTGGTATCCTTGAATCACGTTTAATTTTTAGAAACAAAAACAATTAGCATGATAATGTTGAACCTCTTGTTACTAGCAATATTGTCCTTTTAATCCTATTCGAGCTTTTACCAATATACATACATATAAAACATTGTACCCTAACTATAATCTGCAAATTTACCAACGAAACAATGAACGAGAGAAGGTTGAACCGGCTTTTTATCCTAAACATCTAATCGATTTTCTACAACCGTTGAAGATGAAAAGAGAGAACTGATCAAATTCAACTCTAACCCTTAAGCATGTTTCAGTAAATGCCTGCGAAGCGCATTTTGTACACTATGTAACGACATTTTGCTAGAGAACATCGTATAGGATATCGCAATCACCGCTATCCCTTAAAAGAGTGAAACACAAAACCGCCTAAAAGAATTCAAATTGTTAAACTTTCAACTGCATTCTACTAATCAAGCCCCTTCCTAGAACTAAGCTGTTTTTCTTTTTAAGTTTTATTTCTTCATTTTGCAACCACTTACAAGTGCCAATTACATGAAAATGAAACGAATACTAACGAATATGCGTTATAAAAACCGACAGAGATCATAGAACCGCACGTAGAACTAAGCTGCTCTGGCAAAATAAACCATTTCATGAAACCAATATATGTAAACCATACCAGACTCTTGCACCTCCTTCAACACATACATATGACCTACGTAACGAACCAAACCAAAAAACAACGGCGGCACAAAATGATGATAAAATAGTCAACATAAAATAAAGAATACCTAACCCGAAAATAACATGAAACGTGAAACACGAGACGGTCTTGGAACGAGGAAATTTTTCAGGATCCGCAAAAGCTCCTAAACTTTACTTATCAGAACACGAGCCTTATTGAGTTGTGAACTCGTTTCTATTGTTTCTGTGTACAGATTTAGCGAAAACTAACGCGATCTTTTTCGAAATCAATTTGATTTTGGCTAAAAATTGGCCCTTTTTAGCGTTGCACTGTATTTATCGAAATTGTTGACCCTTGTGCTATTCCGATTCCGATTGGCATCGTACGTTTAAATTGCGAAAAGAAAAAAAATTAGTAAATAACTGACAATTGCTGTAGGATATATTTAGTATAAATTTTGCTCCACCTGAAACTGAACGGATAGAGAACGGCTAGCTAGCTAGAATGAGAATGGATGAATCCGGTCCGGCTAACGGTCAGAGGCGAATCGGTGGAATTCGAAAGCCCAACAGAAGAAGCATTGAGTACCATTCATTACTGCTGTACTGTGCTGTAAGGAAGAAACAAACAATCCAGGTGAATGATAAAGTATTGCAATAAAAACCAAACTTGAATAAAAATAATTTCCGAATGGTTGTGTTTTAGCGGGTGAAAATGGTCCCTCCCCTCGCCCTAATTGGATTGAGGCTATATGTTTGGCGGTAGAAGCTAACTTAAACCACAAAGAACAGATATTCTGAATTAATAGAGCAAATTTATCCCTACTTGTGGATATTTTTCTTTCAATTTACTTTATATCATTTTCTGTGTAAAACTCTAGCAGCGCCGCCTAGCCTAGGTATGGCTCAACTAAAATGGATAACTATGGGAATGTAAGTAGCGCCGTCAATATTAATAAAACTAATGGAATTGGTCGGTTTTTCGAACTGTCCATTACAGAAATTTACACAAAAGGGAGTCCTTATGGCGTTGATGTCTGTTCTCTATGCTAAAGCCTTCAACTAAACCAAAGTTTTCCGACAAATCAGATTTTATAAGTTTGTTATCCGAAAAACTAATCATAAAGTCTAAAATAAATTCAAAAAACTTTTTATCATTTTAGTAGTATTTGGAATCATTGACAAAATAGAATATATCTCAGTGCTCACATTAAAAACAGCTGTGCAGGCCAAATCCAATTAAAAATCTATTTAAAAGCAACTGCATGGGCATTAAAGAGATTTCATTTTCAGCGTTTTCGCCTCCCAACAACCGAACGCGAGTTTTCCACACCCCTTGTGCGCCTCGCTCGCCAGAAAGGCTGTCAGTGACGACAGCTGTCAGAACTTTGACATTACTGTGGCGAACTCACCGCATCTCACAAACACCACTGAAGCGCGAAAAGGCCTTTGTTCGCATTCTCTTCTGCAGCAGCCAGCAGCAAAGTCGGTTTGGTCATCAGAAAGCAAAGTGCAAGCCGTCGGGAAAGATTGTTTTTCGTGTGAGCTCTGCTGGCTGTTATCCGTCGCTCGTTGCCTTTGTGCCGTGGGAGAGAAAGAGAGCGCAGGTGTATGGGTGTGTGCGGGCGCTAGAAGAAAGGAGAATCATCATCGGTCCGTCGTCGATTGCATTTTTTTTCGTGAAACTGGTTTTTCTTTCGGTCCGTCGCGGGTTCAGAAAGGTGAATTTTCAGTTTGCAAACCGTAACCGGTGTTACTGCTTTCTGGAAGACCGTCGATTTTAGGAAGTTAAAAGTTACTGGATTATCGGCTGTGCGAAACGGAAAAATCTAAACCTGAAAGTTTTCCTTTTCGTCTGTTCCGTTTGTTCTGCTGCTGCTGAGAAGGAAAAGTCAGTGATTTTTCTAGGTGGTGTACGTGTGGGTGCGCGCCTGCCGTCCTATCCGTACACGCAATCGGTGAGCAACCGCGCCTAGTGTTGGTGTGTTTATTCATCGAGAGATTTTCTGATTAATCAGAAGGGAAATTTTTGCCGTATCGGTCGGCTACCAATGGCTGGAAAAGCTGATTTTCCGTGTTCCAAAGGAACCTAAATTGAAAGTGTTCTGTGTTTTTAGCCCTGTTATCTGCTGTTACAATACTAAATGATCCAGCAATTGTGAATAAATTTCATATTTCCTAGTGGTATTTTTGGTGTTGGTGAATCAAAGTGTTCTATCTATTTTTATGGCGCACAGAATAAGAGGAAAGTGACCATTTGAAAAATGTTTTTTAATTGTGAACTGGTTTTATAACCGTATCGAAAAACATAGCCCACAGGTGAATGTACCAATTTCTTGTGGTATTGCTTCAGGCAATACAGGAAAGCTTAGGAATTGTGCAAATTTTTTGCGATCGAGTTCGCTTGTAATTCCGGGAGTGCTTACAAAAGAAGAAGAAACCCTGGTGTATGAAGTTGCGAATCAAGTCAGGCCTCTGCCTTCTCTCTGTTGGTGGAATAAATGTTCATCCCGTCACAGTGTTACCACTGAAAAGGAGAAAATAACACAAAAACACGCAAAACTCACACAGATTTAATCGTTCGTGGTTGAGCAGTATCCCACGACGACAGCGGCAGAAACTTAAAACCGTCAGCATAATCATCCAAGTCAGCGCTATCATCGAGGGACAACGTCGACGACGACGACGACTACTCCGATTACGTCAAAATGGCGCATCAAATGATGCCCCAGTCAGTGAACTGCTCACTGGACGATATCGATCTAAATGCTTTGAAGGTACGTATTGCCAATCCGGTCCATGGAGGACTCGTTAGTCCGTCAATTCCAACTAAAAAAGGAAGTCCCTACCTCTCAGTCCGCAACTTATCCCACAACAACAAACTTAATCCAAACCTTTTCAATGACTATTTGACATCACTTGAATGATAGATAATAACGAACCGGTTCTTGATTCCACCCGAACTCAAACGCAAAAGCGGACCAATCGACCGGATGGTCAGCGAGATGAATACACAAACGGCAGAGCTGACGACATAAGTCAGAATTTTCGAATACAATTAGAATTAAGGTGTGGTTTTTCGCTTGTACACAACACCATGTCTGTCGTCCCGTGTTTGTACATACATCCGTGCGGCTGATTCAGCCATCAGCCGAGCAGGCAGAGAGGCTCTTCGTCGTGTTGTTGCATATATTGCAACCGGCTGAGAAAACAGTCAATCGGAAGTAGCCAATTTTTGGTTGGTGCTGGGCGAAAGGGATCCCCCCTACCGTGGTCTGCTAGCTTTGCGTGTATGAGACAGTTCCGGTTCTGGAACAGAACAGACCGCGGAGTATATATGCAGCCGCCACGGCGTACGCGTTCGAATAACGGCACATGGTTGACCTTGAACCTTTGCTGAATGCCCGCGTGCTGTGGCCGTGCGGCTTGCCGAGAGCTGGAGTGAACGACCGGTCGGTTGACGATCATGCTTCGATAGATTTTAAGACAAACTATGAGATCTTCGGTGATGATTTAATTTATGTCACTTTGCACTGTATAGCACATGTTCAAGTATAATCCAGTTAGACTTTTTTTGCGAATATAGTTCTATTCGAAAAAACATTTTTCTGACGCAGGACTAGGTTTTACCGCAAGGTGCCGTTCCATAATTGTGATGCTAGTTACCGTCACGAAACTATAAAAGATTTTGAACGTTAATAGCTCTGCCAATTATGAATGAATTTTCAAGGTTAAGATACCGAATGACTCAACAGATGTAGAAATTATATGGTTTCTATTATAATTTTCTTTTTCAATCACGGATGAGTAAAAATTAACAAAAAATTTCAAGGCCAAGTATCCCCATACGTTTCTTTTGTGATCGGTTTGCTTCAAGGACGACAGTTAAATACATCTTCTCTTTACTGTGATTTCGATCGCTGAAAAAAAGTGTCAAAGCCCCATCGTTCCAACAGATCGTATATTTTTTATGACGTTCAGACTTATACTAATTTGATATCTGTACTTGGGAAGTACACCGGAAAAAGTAAAAGTCCTTTCGTCCTAAACAAATTTATTAGGACCGCTATAAACCTAGACCAATTTGATGTCTGTGTTCGGGAAGTGCGCCAGAAAAAATGAAAAGTCTCCTCATTCCAACAAGATTTCCTAGGACCGCGATAAACCTAGTCCAGTTCGATGTCCTGAAAGTGAACAGTTATAAAAAAGGGAGCGACCAGTCGTATCTTTTGACCGATTGCATCCATATACTGCAAGAGTTTATTCAAAACTGATGTCTTATATGAAAAAGGGGTTGACGGAATATTCATGCATGTGACGTGATGCAGCTATTT
The DNA here is from genome assembly GCF_943734655.1 of Sabethes cyaneus. NCBI lineage: Eukaryota > Metazoa > Arthropoda > Insecta > Diptera > Culicidae > Sabethes > Sabethes cyaneus. Next base: position 205,817,437 of record NC_071354.1, on the reverse strand, counting down.
TCAAAATGAGAAAGAATTGGGGACTGTCTGAAACGAAAATAGGTTTTGTACGTTTCATTTGTTGCTTTACAATTAGTTGCATGCAATTGCTTACATACTTTCGCTTGTATTGCTGTCAAGTGTGAAATAATTGATAAACATAGTATCAAAGGAACGATTAATGTACATTGGACGTTAGCTAATTCATGATATTTTAACTGTCGGAATTTTAACTCATTGTTCGTATGATAGTTGAAAGGTAATCATGTTTCAAATCAACCTGTCACAATAAATGGTGCTATATATCAACTATTTGCAAGGAAATTTACGAATGTGAACCAGCGGTAAATGATAAGTCAGATTATTTATTTTTTTTTTCTGTTCAACTATAAGTTGTGTGTCCAATGACACCTATTTTATGTTTCGAGCAAGATCGTTAAACCAGTTAACATTCGTTTCAAGCCACTTCCCTAAAGTTAACTAGTGCTACAAGTCACACAAAAATGTTCAAAATGCTACATGATCGTCAATTACCAGAAGAATTGTGGTTATGGCCTAATGAAACTCTTACTGGAACTAAAAACTGCAAGAAACGGATAAAATTGACATAGGGAGAGTTGTGTATGGCCGGACAGACTTCTATGCTCTGACAATGGCGATTTCTCAAAATCAAAATGTGATAAAAATATTTGGAAGAATGAAATTATAGTTCTATTTTTCCCACATAATTTTATCATTTCTTGTTTTTGAGAAATCGCTAGTGTCAGGGCATAGAGGCCTGTCCGGCCATACACGACTTCCCCCTACACAGCACGAGCATTTAGGAAAGTTAAGTTTGTCTTCTTGTACCAAATTTATAGGAGTGTTTCAGACCATTTATTACAATACAGTAAATTAAAAATTTGCGTGACAAACATGGACAAAATGTCAGGGTTTTTCAAATCGAACTTGTATTCGTAGTCCTGCGTGAGCCCTTCGTTCGTACCTCTAGCCACAGACCTTCATACTTTTTTCTTTTGAAGTTTATTAAAAAATTTTAAATAAAAACTCAAGAGCCAACTAAATCAAAGATTCGTAGATTCATATTGTAGAATATGAAAACGATGTAAACGAAATTAATAGAAGTAAATTCACTAAAAACCTAATTGAACAAAACGGTATTTATCAAAAAGCAGAAATAAAAAATAGTAAAAACATTCAAGAATGAAAAGTGAAAGAAATGCTCAGTAATATAAATTTTGGAAGTAAATGCCGCTACTACTATGAAGAAAAAGGAAGCAAATATTGGGTGGAACAAAACTTGTGAAAAGTTTGAACACATTGGCATAATGCGCTGTTTTATATATGTTAAAATTGTGACCATAAAATAGCAGAAAGTAAAGAAAATGTTTGCTGATCTAAATGCGCCAAAAATCATGATATTAAGGAATGTAATGTTACCTTAGAAAAATACATAAATTGCGATAAATCTATACCTATAAAGAAGGATTTCTGTCTGTCTGTCTGTCTGTCTGTCTGTCCGTATGTTCCTTATAGAATCGAAAACTACTGAACCAATCGGCATGAAAATATGCATGTAGAAGTTTTTTGGGGCCAGGAAAGGTTTTAGTGATGGTTAGAAACCCCTCCCCCCACTAAGAGGGGGGCTCCCATACAAATGAAACACAAATTTCTGCATAACTCGACAACTAATCAAGCAAATAGAACAAAATTTGGCATGTGGGTGTTTTCAGTGACAAGAATTTATTCTATGGTAAATTGAGACCCCTCCCCTATAAGGGGAATTATAACTCCTCTCCTCTTTAAAAGGGGGGACTTCCATACAAATTTCCTCATAACTCGAGAACTAATCAAGCAAATGGAACCAAATTTGGCATGTGAAGGTTTTCGAGGGCAAGAATATTTTCTATAGTAAATTAGGACCCCTCCCCACTTTAAGAGGGGGGGCTCCTGTACCAAAGAAACACAATTTTCCTCATAACTCGAGAAGTAATTAAGCAAATGGAACCAAATTTGGCATGTGGGTGTTTTTGGAGACAAAAATTTTTTCTATGATGAATTGGGACCCCTCCCCGTTTTAGGAGAGGGGGATCCTATACACATGAAATACAAATTTCCTCATAACTGAAGAACTAATCAAGCAAATGGAACCAAATTTGACATGTGGGTGTTTTTGGAGACAAAAATTTTTTCTATGATGAACTGGGACCCCTACCCACTTTAGGAGGGGGGGGCTCCTATACAAATGAAATTCAAATTTCCTCATAACTCGAGAACTAATCAAGCAAATAGAACCAAATTTGGCATGTGGAGGTTTCTGGAGGCAAAAATATTTTCTATGATGAATTAGGACCCCTCCCGACTTTAAGAGGGGGTGCTTCTACACAAATGAAATACAAATTTCCTCATAATTCGAGAACTAATCAAGCAAATGGAACCATATTTGGCATGTGGGTGTTTTTGGAGGCAACCATTTTTTCTATGATGAATTAGGACCCCTTACCTTTTTAAGAGGGGGGCTCTCATACAAACGAAATACAAATTTCCTCATAACTCTAGAACTAATCAAGCAAATGGAACCAAATTTATCATGTGGGTGTTTTTGTAGGCAAGAATATTTTCTATGGTATATTTTCTATGGATTTCTCCACTTTAAGAGGGGGGGGGGGCTCCTATACAAATGAAAAACAAATTTCCTCATAACTCGAGAACTAATCAAGCAAATGGAACCAAATTTGACATGTAAGTGGTTTTTGGACGCAAGATTTTTTTCTATGGTGAATTGAGACCCCTCTCTTCTTTAGAAAGCGAGTTATGGCCCATCTCCCCTTTAAGAGGGTGGGCTTCCATACAAATGAAATGCGAATTTCCTCTTATCTCGAGAACTAATCAATCAAATGGAACCAAATTTGGCATGTGGGAGTTTTATATGGCAGAACTTTTTTCTATGGTGAGTTACGACCCCTTCCCCTTTTAAGAGGGGAGCTCCCATACAAATGAAATTCAAATTTCCTTATAACTTGAGAACTAATCAAGCAAATGGAACCAAATTTGGCATGTGGGAGATTTTGGAGTCTTGAATTTATTTTACGATAGTTAGAGACCTCTCACCCCTGTGGTAAAGGGATATGGACTCTCATACAAATAAAACAGAAATTTTTGCGAAACTCAAAAACTAATCGAACTCGAGAAATTCGAGACTCTTTTATAAAACATTAGTCAATACAAGACCACAAAACTATCTATAGTAACACTAGATCATTCAGGACGAGACGGCCGCGAGTGTTGCAGGCGACCCGCCGTCGGAAGCGCCGCCCACTGGGGGGCTTGCAAAACTCGAGATTGTGACAAATATCATCCGAGATTCATGATTTATGTACAACACAGGTTAATTTGTGTCAATACGAAGTTTGTCGGGTCAGCTAGTATGTACAATAAAAAGGAGAAGTTGGATTCAGTACGTTGGACAGTTAGGCAGTTTGACATTTTCCATACAACGAAGAAAAGAAGGCAAAGTAAAAGTTTAAATGATGTATTGATTTTCAGAAAACTGCAAAGGAATTTTATAATGTATCTTAATTCTGCCGCATTGACTTGAAATTTTGATGAAATATAGTTGTAAATGAGAGTAAACCATCTATTATAGTGCGAAAAGAGACTCATTCGACTGACGAAGTAAGTGCCGCAACATTTTCAAATATATGTTAAACAAATAAAAATTAATTGGTAAACAATGTGCTATTGTTTACTAGACAATAGAATTCTAAACACAAATTAATGTGGCAGTTATTATGCTCATGAATGATACCAGATCAAGCGATTGTAAATAGAGGACGCAAAACACAATATTATTAGAATTAGTTTATTTTGTTCAGGATGGCCTTCCAGTTGGCCTCGAGGTATGACGCAACACGCAAGTATAACACACCAGTAGTCGCATGCTCGAATTTCGACTTTTCGGCAATTGTCCTGTACTTTTACAGCTGGCTGCGAAGTCTGTCATATACAAACAGAAGGTTAAGTTCCGAAACGGACGTAGGACTTAAACTTTGCTTTTAATATTTAGATTAGGAACAAAAACTCTGGAGCATTTCGAAATGCTAAAAATAAAAATAATTCAAGATGTAATTCATCATTTATCATTCAAAGAAATAATCATGATGGTAAAAAATGTGCAAAGACTCTCAAATCCGAAAATTGAACATACCAGTACAATAATATTTGAGGATATTCGAGGAAGCAGGAGAACTCACATTTTACTATAACAGCAGTTTTTTACAATTAACGGAGGAAACGGTAGGAGAAAGTAAGGAAACATAGAGTTGATAGGACCCAACAGATTGCGATCAGGCGTGAAGGGTAAGATGTAGGTAAGGAAGAGTAATTGAAGCCAGGCTTAAGAAGTTGTGTTCCGCAATCTTTTATTCAAGCTGGGGGATTCATGGGATTCATCGAACCAAGCTGTAATCGAAGTATTTCAATCGGATTCGAACCCACTACTTCTGCCAGGCCTTGTGGCTCGCCGGTAGTGATGATCCTTTGAACCACAAAGGGACTGGACAAAAGAGAGACTACACGACTGCCTTAATAAGCGAGCGACATACTTCTATACATCACCAGCACTGGCAGGATGAGTTATTTTTAGACTTAAATTGTTGCTCTTCCTCCGTCAACTGTAGTCAAAGCACTGACTGCGAAGTTTAATCTAACTCGTTTTACTGGCGAGACGTTGAAACTGTGCAGATTCCTGCGACTTACTAGGTACATTATTCGTCCGTCAGCGTGTTAGTTGTTGTTAGTAGATTCTCAATGCGGGTGTTCGGCTGAAAGTTCCGTTCTTATGGAATAGATCAACCTCATGTTTTTGTCTTGACCTTGAAATGAGATCAGGCATATAGATATTTTTTTTTAAAACAGTAGTTTTTTACAATTAACGAAGGTAATAGAAGAAAGTAAGGAAACAGAGTCGATAGGATCCAACAGATCCAAGTATATACTGATGCTGCCACAATTTATTGGGCTAGTTACAGCTTAGATATGGTGATTCAAGACGCTGAAATTAGGGTCAACCAGTTCGCAGAATATTTGAAATTGAAAAAAAAAGATTGAAGATTAAATTGGGCAAAGTTCTTTTTTTTGTTTTCTATAAATGATATCTACAAAACTCAAACTAAATGGGAAAATTCGCCTTTATGCCGATAATAGTAGCGTTTTTTACCAGGGAGATAACTGCGAGATGATTCAACAACAAATTGAGCAGGACATTCATGTTTTGATCGAATCATTGATTTTAACCAAAGCAAAATACTTACCATTCACCTCGACTACGCATAAGTGCACACCCGTCAATTATAATTTGTTATCACACCATGGAGGAAGTTAATCAGTATTAATTTAACACTAGATAGTAGGATAAGTTGGTCCGGACACTTGTGCCTGCATTCTGGCTAAAACGGCTATATTTTTCATTGGTGCATTCTAGACGCAAATTGGGGTCTGGCAAACAGATCTAACTTGCATGAACTGCAAGTTGTACTACGGTGGTACAGGACCGCTGTCTTAAAGAGGTTTGTCGGAAACTCCAACTGTACTTATCTTTGCTGTACTCCGGTCTGAATGATCTAGTTTTCGTCATCTTAGCACTGCACGAACTGCAAGTAGTGGTACAAAAACATAAAATTGCTACTGATTCCACCCTGCATTACAACATGATACTACTGAGAATTTAGCAACATCAAATGTCTCATCAAATGGGAAACTTTGTGCTAGCCAGGCCGTACCCAAAATTCGGCAGGAAGAAGTTTAGCTGCAAAAGGTGTATCTTATAAAATACTCTACCAGAAACGTGCAAAATGGCTACTAACTTAAATAGCTTCAAAGCGTCCTTAAGAAAAAGTATGAAGCAGAGGATTTCCCAATACCTTTGTTAATTGCTAAAACTCCGTTGTTTGTGTTATCCGCCTCCTACAATCCGACACCCAACGCAGCAGTCATCAGCCACCTGCTACTGTACATCAATGCATTTGGCCAATACCACCCGTATTAGGAATATTATTCAGAGTAACTGGTAAATGAATATAAGGCACTTCCTTAAAAAGTACTTTGGTTCAGGTGTCAATGTAAATTATACGCATGAAAAGATGACGTTCTGCACCCGTTGGAGGAAATGCTTGAAAAGAGTTATACTCCACAGGGCTTTTCCCTGCTAAATGAAAGAAGTCATAATAAAAATTGTTATGATAGAGTATTTACTACTGTGAAAAAAGCCAAATTTCTCTTAGTACGTCGATTACGTTCCAAAAAAATTGCTATAAATTATGGAGTACTGTGTCGGATAAAGATGTACCCGGTTGGAGCAAAACAGAGAAATTTCGAAAAAAAACACTCGACTACCCATCGCTTCGTTGAGCTCTCAACACTCGCAAGTCAGCTACTCAGCTTCAACCTCGTTGAACCCCTCTATTACTACCGGTGGGGTTCTGGAAGAGAACAGATTTCACTGCACCAATCTTCCGGCATCCTTGTGACATAGCCGCCCCATCGTAGCCTCTCAAGTTTCGTCAGGTATACGATGGGAATCTCAAGATAGAACCTGCAGTATGTGGTTTAACGCCTGCGCCACTATTCGCTTACCATTTGTACTCTGCCAAAAATAGTCCGCAACACTTTCCGTTCAAATACGGCAACTGCTTGTAGATTTTCTGTAAGCAAAATTACGGTCCCAAGTTCATAAAGCACTATTGGTCTGATTAGCGTTTTGTAGATCGTCACCTTTGTGCGACGGCATGTGCTGCTTGATCGAAGCGTCTTGTCCACGGAAAAGAGGCTCGACTTCCAGATAGAATGCGTCGTTGAATCTCCTAACTCACTCCAGGGCATCACTCGCTCTAGGATAGCTTTGATCAGCAGCGTCAGTTTGTCCGGAAACCCATTCTCGTGCATTATTTGCCATAACTGTTTGCGCTCGACTGTATCGTATGCTGTCTTGAATCCACGAAAACTTTATGCGTCGGCAATGTGTATTCCCGACATTTCTGAAGCATTTATCGGAATATAACAATACTACTCGTATTACTACTAGTATCACGAGCTCCCCATAAAGCCTGCCTGGTACTACGGTAGTTTCTTCTCCTCCCAGATTCTTGAAATTATCCAGTGAAGTGCTATTTTGGCGACTCTATTATTCTTCAGCTGTCCGATTTCCCGCCGGATCGGGAGTCGGAACACTATCGTCGTTTGTAGGCACTCCTAGATTAACATCCACTCCGCCTCCTTCTGTTATATCGCCACTGAGGTCAGGCCATCTCAATATTCGAGGAACTACTAGTATTAATCCTCTTGTGGTTAATAGCGAAGACTGGATGGGGGGAAATACAATTCTAATCTTGTATAAAAGAAAAGTCGTGGTTCATGGGAAGATGGTGGTCACGATCTTCGCTCATGCTTGATTGTATTCTACAACGATGGTTCAAGAATGAACAATCAATTGGGCGCAGAAGTAACTAACCTAGGAATTAATATGTTAATTGTTATGGGCAAATGGCTGTATTCCAAGCTAAAGCTCAAGCAATTCCAGAATGTCAAGTTTCGAAAATGAAATTTACACCAAGGGTTTGTTTTAGCAGACGATTCCTGATTTTTGAGTTTTTTTATAACTTTGATAAACACTATACGGTAAAGTCTATAAAATCGACAATCGTAACCGTTTGTTGACAGTTAAAAGCAATGCCAATTCTTTTGTCTATAGCTTTTTTTTGAACTAACTTTTTTTCCGGTGAAATAGAATTTCATTGCGAATTGAATTTACAGTTTATAACATAACATGTATCTACATACAATGCGAACAATCAAAACGGTCGTCGTCGCGTTTAACACTTCAACACAAAATCGTTTCTTTCAGCGCAGAAGACTACCAACAACGACGGGTAGGTACGTGTCGTTGGCAAGCTTCCATCATGCCGTACTGTCATTTTGTCGTAATCTAGAGGCGACTTGCCGGCACAGTGTGGCACGCCACGGGTATGCCATGTGAACCACATCCATAAATCTCATCCGAGTGCCGCCCGGCGTCCACAGAACCAGGGAACCGACCGCACCGAGTTGGCACAGAGTGATTGAACTTGATCATGAAAAGCGTGTATCGCGTTTTGCGCGTTTGAGACGTGTCGGAATTAGCGTTTACTTGACGATAGACGTACCTCTATATGCAGCTTCTTCCTTAAATATATCAAAACCTGCAGAAAGCTAAACATAAATGTGTAAATTGCGACTTCGCTTTATGGGATTTCGTTAGAGAAGTTATAAACAGACAGAAATAGTTTGCTTATTTATGAGAGGATTTTTACTTTACGTTGTTGTTGCTTGACATATGACAAGTCATGTCAGCTTCAGGAAATAAAAATGTTACAACATCTCGGTTGGTTTCGCATATCCAAATAAAAATAAAAAAATGAGAAAGTGTGCTTCTATTGTTTGTTAAATAATTTGTTAAAATTAACAAAAATAATTAGATTAATGATATAAAAACGAATTACCAGTTTTATTTGCAATTACAATCGACAAGTACGTATGCTTTATGACACATAACACACGTGGCGTGTTTTAGTTGAACTTAAATTGAAAAAAATCGACGGTAGACTGACTCACTGCGTAAAAAAACGTGTGTGTTTATACAAAGCTGCCTCAAACCTCCTTACTGCGTCTCGTCGTTCGTATCGCTGTAACCGATTGAATCATGTTTCTAAAGTCCTGCGGTGCAGCCGATAAGTGCGTATGCCTCTGCGTTTCTATTTAATAAGAAACATGTGTAAACATAAACATCTCTATCCGTGTGTCCAACGAAGAAAAAAAACGAAGTGAAAAATTAAAAAAAAAGACTGGTGCTTTGCTGGCGCATCGCCGTCCGTCGTCGCCATTTGTTGGTGCTGCGATCGGCTGCGTTTGCTCCTGTGCTGTGCGTCGTTTGTATAGTAAAGAGTTCGTTTACTTTACTGCAAAAAGACTATAACCAGACGCAGCCGCAGCCACACAGCACTATCAGTGCAATTATCTTCACACAGTAGCGGCGCGGCACAACTGCCTACTGTTTACTTCTTAGTCGAGTATGAGTCTGCCTGCCTAATGATCGATTAGATTGCGGTTATGCAATATAACTTCGAATGAATTGTTCAGGCTGAACACACTTTAAATAGGAAAGTTTATTACCGGGAAAATGATGTGATCGCTGTAAAAACTGGTTATGATACTATATGGTCTGACTCGTGATTTGGTCGAACGTGGTTTTCACTATTGTTTGGTAATTTATTAGGCGCTTGAAGCATCTGGAATATGATTAAGTCCTCTTTTCAATGAACACTATCTGTTGAAATAAAAAATTCGTTTCTATTTGTAAGATTCCAGTAGAACGTCAGCTGTCAGCAGAATGTAATGTTCTACGGACTGACAAAAACCATTTATGTTTAGACTAAAGTATTGTTTATTATAAGATATTTTATCTATCGCTAACGCAATGTAAACCTTCATGTATGACCTGACTAAACAATACACAATAAGGTCTAAGGTTTACTAAGGTGAATGGTAAATCAGTAGTATTTTTGCTTATTATGTCACTAAGATTAACAGGTTACTGGCCCAGCCTAAAACCTTGTTGATCGCCTAGTGGAGACCTAGTAAGAGATTAGGTTGCCTAATCTAGATAACTGGCAGTCAGGGGGCACTCTAGAGCGCAGTTTGCTGTTGACTGCATCACGCAGCTTCCGTCAGGAAAACATATTTGACGGTAACCGAAGTCATCTTCCGAGCTGGGAAGTGGAGTGCGAATCATCTCCTGGTAAAAATACTGCCGATGGAGAGAGGAGACGTTCTGCACTGGTTTGCAATGAGCTACTCCTGAGCAAGAGGTAGCCAGAAAGAAAAAAAAGGTTCTGAAACGGTTAGACGAAGGCGTTGAAGTCATGGACGAAATTGTTATGCTGATCAACAATGAAGTTTGAAAACCTTGGTAAAGCCTGCAAGTCGTAGGCGAAATACGTATCTGTCGTGAATTAATTAAAAGTGGCATTTAATCGGGAAAAAGTTTTCTTTTCTTTAATTTCAGATATGTTAAGGTTGTTAATATATTCTAAAGCTTGCTTCATTTAGAATTAGAACAAACTTTTGCTCATATTGTGGCGCTTTTGGTGGACGGATTTGGAAGTTCTTGACGTCCACGTGTCGGAAATTTTGTTAGCTTCACCAATGTATTTTTGACATTCCGCAAAACGACTGTATTTTGTAAACAAATAACATGGAAGCCGAAAGAAGGGAAAAAATGTGCAGTTATTTGGAAAATCTATTGTGGTCTGCATCTAGGCTAGGCTAAACAGCTAAAATTACCCAGAAATACCGTATGGCGCGTTATTAAACGGTACGAAAACATTGACGACGATTCGGAACCCTCAAGCTAATCATCGGAGTGGAACTTTGTATAAACACACACGTTTTTTTACGCAGTGAGTCAGTCTACCGTCGATTTTTTTCAATTTAAGTTCAACTAAAACACGCCACGTGTGTTATGTGTCATAAAGCATACGTACTTGTCGATTGTAATTGCAAATAAAACTGGTAATTCGTTTTTATATCATTAATCTAATTATTTTTGTTAACCTCGACCGGAAACTGCGTGGTAAGATTTTTAAGACCATCAAGAGGAACCCCAATCTGTCGGACCGTGATTTGGCCAGAAAATTTGGTGTTGCCCATAGCACCGTGAGGAGAATTCGTAGTCGTATTGAGCTAGCAAACAGCCAAACCGAACCATAAAACGGAATAGTGTGGTCAAAATCCGTGCTCGAAATAAGATAATGACGTCGGAACTGTACCAAAAGGAGTGTCTCCAAAAACGAATTTTGCCGTTCATTCGATCCCACCACCATCCCGTGATGTTTGGGCCAGATTTGGCAAGCTGTCATTACAGCAAAGTCGTTCAAGAATTGTATGCAGAGAAAGGGGTCCAGTTTGTTCCGAAAGACCTTAACCCACCCAATTGCTCCTAGTTCCGCCCTATTGAGAAATACTGGCCAATCATGAAGAGGAGACTCAAGCTATGGGAAAAGTTGTCAAAGATATCAATCAGATGAAGACATGGTGGAATAAGATAGCTAAAACGACGGACGAAGAAAGTATGCGCCGCCCAATGAGCCATATTACAGGAAAAGTTCGAGAATTCCTTCGAAACCGTGACGAATAATTTTATCTGTATTTTTTCTTAAAAGTATGAAGAAAATGCTACATTTGTGTAAGAAAAGATCTTGAATTCAATAATAAATAACTGAAATACACGCAATTGTTTTTGTTCCAATACTATCTGAAGCAAGCTTTAATGAAGGCGTATCAATAAGCCGGTGCTGTCGCAATGGCTAATATGCTAAAGCTAGAAATCTTTCTGGTAAAAAGTACGATTTAGTGTTACGGGAGTTAAATAGTAGGGGTGCCACAATCTCGCATCCAGAGAAAGTGTATGTCGTGCTAATTCAATTGCTATACCGGTAAAGTACAAACACATCAAGGGATCGCTACTGATCCAACCTTACGAAGAAATCTGTAAATCATACCGAGGGCCCGGGTTCAAATCTCAACCTCGCCGAATTCTACCTTTTTTGTTCGAAACGATTTTGAGCACTGTTATGCTAAGTAGCATGAGCATGGATTTGTCCCTGGTCGTTCCGTGACAACGAACCTCCTCGATTTCACATCAAACTGCATTCGGGATATTGAACAAAAAGCGCAAGTCGATGTAATTTATACAGACCTGCAGCCGAATTCCGGACGTAAAAGAAAAGACATTTTTGGAGAGATTTTTAGAATTTTCTTATTTTGGAATTCCGGCAAAAAGCTTTAAGAGAATCTTTGACGTTTAAAAAAGGAAAAGAGATTTTTAATCTCTTCGAAATTTTTCGTGTAAGAGAATTAGAATCATTTCTTTACTTGCATTAAGTGTGTTTTAAATCTATTGTAAAACAATAAAAATTTATACTTAGAGTAATGAAGACAGCGATGTTATCACATTTTAATCGAGATTTTAATTCTAAAAGAAGATATTACTGCAGACAAACAGACGAGACGCTCGTGTTAATTTCATCGTCTATTAAAGAACTACTCATTTTTCAAAAAAGCATGTTTCGCGACATGGCCACATCGCGGCACTCGAGTTTTTAGTATGAAACCATACATATGTAAAAACCTTACGGTATAAAACCATACAAGTAAAAGCTACTCCGTAACATGCATAACAGAGGGTACAGTGTGCAGGCAAAACGTGTAGGACGATAGTTTTTAAAACATTTTCTTCTATGTCATGTCAGTTCGTCAGTGATAGTCCGTGATCTTTGGAGTAGTTTATTAATCAAAAATAGTCTGTCTGTGGACGTTATAGATATCCACTCATTAGGGTGATAATAACCTAGTTTTTGTTACGCTGCGAGTAATAAGCAATCGTTTGTAGATAATGCATCAATCACTATTTTTCTGTAACGGGAAATCACGGTAAAAATGGATATCAATAAGTATCAATTTTTTGGTTTTTTTTAAATAGTAGCAATAGTAAATATTAACAATAATAAACTAAGGATATAAAATAATCTTATTACCAAAATGATAAGTTTTTCACATAGTCACAATATTTATAGTCAATGCTAAAGCGTTGCAGTATTATCGAATCAACATCGGAACGAAAATTGGTCCGAATCAAAATCGGAACGAACTTTTTCATTCCGACTTTATTCCGGTCCAATTTGGCTCTGTTCCGGTTCCGGACTGGAACCCGGACTTCAATTTACGTTCCGATGTCGAACACTATTCTCGATGTAAAGCTATTACTTCGATAGCGTTAATAAATTGCGGCAACAACCTCGCTAGATGGCGGTAATGAATCACTGATTTTCAGCATATATTACATAAAAAATAGACCATTTGAACGTATGTACACAAAGTCTTCACAAAGTTGCAAAACATGCCAAAGTTATCAACTTTGTTGAATACAATACCCCTATAATTGATTGCGGTTGGTGTAATCTTATAAACTGTTTAAAAATACGAGCGATTGTTTATTGAAATGTGTTTTTTAATATGTTATAATTTGTCTAATATACATTTTAACGATAACAGCCTTTCTTATAAAATATGTATTTCAGCATATAGAGCTTGCTAAGCCCAGTTCAAAAGGCTACAAAAACTTATCGTTTATCACTCAAACGTATGTTTTTTTACCGGGGTATAACTGGGGGAAAACAAAAACAAACGTGTAAAATCAATGTGTAAAACGTGTAAAACAGCAACAACAAATCGCGCATCGATGTGTGCGAACGATAAACGCCAGCAAGCTCAATTGAGAACATTTGAAAGCACCGAAAACGTATATTTAAAATATGTTCTACAACTTTGTGACGCCATACTAAAGTAAGCAACTTTGCATGCATTAAAAACAAAAACGAAACTTACATTACCCTAATAGGTGGATACACAACTAGTTTTCAGAAAGATAGACTATTTTTAACTAATAAACCTCACCAAAGACACCTCCGTAAAATCAGATGTTTGCACGCTATGCACGGTTTAGATATCTAAACCGCTGCGTGATGATTATTTCTCCTTTTTGCATCAAAATGACAATAAAAATATAATAAAATTGCTATTTCCATTACTCGGAGCATACATTTTTATTGTTTTATATAGATGTATCAAACATTTTCAATGTAAGTAAAAATTTTATTCGGTTTCTCTGACCCGAAAAATCTTGAAGAGATTAAAAATCTCTTTTTCTTTTTTAAACGTCAAAGAGTTTTCTTAGGGCATTTCACCGGAATTCCAAAATAAGAAAATTTAAAAAATCTCTTCGTAAGTTTTTTGTTCGAAATTTGGCGGCAGTACAATATGTTATGAAACATTCTGGTTATTATAAATGAATTCAAAAGCTGTAAAAAAGTAAGTTGGATGATTTTTTCAACGCATATTAGGGAGAAGTTAAAGAAAAGCTCTCGAAGCCATCTAGCGGAGAATAGAAAAAACTACATTTTCTCTTTCCGCAGACATCATAATTTTCTTTCTCTTTAGATGCTCGGAATACGGTAAAAAGAAAAGAGAATTATTGGAAGAGAAAGAGATTCTAAGAATTTCTTTTCGTAGAGATTTTTCGGAAATTTTCTTGAAGCACCGGAATTCGACTGCTGAAAGCTGCATTCGACCGAATTGATCATCACATCCTGCTTAAAAAATCAGAGGGGTTGTGCACAAGACACGACCGCATAGGTGACGTAGGACTACGTAAGTCTCTTTGGGGCGATAGTAGGATGTATCCATGTATGTAATAATACGATTCTTCATGTCTACAAGCTACATACGTTACGTTTATCAAAGTAGTAACATTGTATACATTCAATCCTAAACCGATTTTGGAGTTATATCCATGAATTGATTGACTCTATTTTATTTAAACGAAACCAAGTCACTAAACCAAACAGTAAATAAACTTTTATGATCTGTTTCTACGTTGAACAGTGCTTTTCCTCTGGTAATCGGTAGACGGTACGCGCGAGTTTTCAAAAAGTTGAAAATTTTGCGCAACTTTTCTGCGGCTTACAAAAGAACACTGATAATAAACCATTTACAACCTGCAGACGTTTTGGAAGTCGCAGAAAATGTCGCCCGTGACCAGAAAACTTGTTTCCGTCATTTGTTGGCCGTCCGCAATGGCGGAAAATGCAACTTTTCCCTCGTTGCCTGTGTTATTATGGTATTAACTGGGCAAGGAAATACAATAAACTCTCCAATCGTTCTGTGGCCCTTAAAAGGACCTATTGTTTGATTATCATAACTCCAGCTTGCAATAAACTTGCACTAACGCACTTAACGTAATTATCTGTTCGGTAAATTGGAATACCGATAATCACAAACCAGGCACGGCTTGTTGCAACGGCCCAACCGAAAAGTCTCAGCAGCTATGCGATCGACGAAGCCGTTCCCTGAGTCACGATGAAATACCACTACAAGTGGCCAGCTGCAAGTGACGTCCGATGATTCTGGTCGTTTTGTTGTCGCGAGCAGCAAATTTCCTGCCAATTTCAGAACTTCAGCAGCCAGATATTCCATCACGGCAGCGAAACGAGTGCTCCAGCTCCAACACACGCTCAGCATACTTTTCTTTCCTCAGCAGCCGATGAACACGACCGACCCGACCGGGAACTGCCGACGTGCACGAGTCGAGCGTGAGTCGTTTGCCCTTGGTGCTTCTTCCTTTGTCGCGTCCAGACAATCAGATGTTGGCAGTAGCTCAGCTAGCGTTTGAATAATGCTGTTCGCCGGCTTACCTCGTATTATGTAGCAGAGCAAGCGACAAGAATCGGCTACACCTATTTTTCATGGTCCTTGATTCTATCATCTACGTTAAATAAAATGGAGCATTTCAATTTCAGTCTGAACAAAAGAGCAAAGTTACCAGTGAGCCGTTCGCCTTTTGCTACTAATGAAAAATTACGCTACGTATTATTACTGTAGCATTGGTGATGAATAAATTTGTGTTGCTAACGAAAACCGAGTGAAAAGCCCGAAGTTTCAAGTTTCCTAGGTTTCATCAATTACCGAAAACCGTTCTTTGAAGAACGATCAAATTCTTATATGAAGATGCAAAAGATGCTACTAAAACTATTTCATTTTATTAAACCCATGATTTTATGCATTTTGACGCTTCACCGAACACATTTACTTGGAGCTGGCATATTTGTTGGCTGCTTTGGTACCTTCCAAGACGACCAAATCAACCAGCAGCAACAAGCTAACAGAAGCGCCACCTCTCGCGGTTAAAATTATTTGATAAGAAGCGAAAAATTAGCATCAATCAAATTAAATAGAATTAAAATCAGTGAGCGAAAATTCCTCAAATCTTCATGAACATTATGTTTCGCCCTTAAAAGAACATTTTGTCGACATGATATGTTGGAAATTTAAGTCTGCTTTTCCGTCTTCTTGGGCAGCAACAAAACAGCTTGGGTGTTCAGAAAAACACTTCTCTGAGCAGTGGTGACAACGGACAGCAATTTGTTCAACTATTGCGAGCAGCATATTTCCAGTCAATTCCAGAACTTCAGCAGCCAGATATTCCATCACGGCAGCGAAACGAGTTCTCCAGCTTCAACACACGCTCAGCACACTTTCCTTTCCACAGCAGCAGATGAATACGACCGACCGAGTCGCGCAGATGTGCACGACTGATTCACCGACTCACCGCGGGTTGTGGCCGTTGGTTGGTGGTATATCTCAATAAGGAATTTTCAAACCAATTAGCAATTAACGAGAAAAGGTAGGATTCCATTTAATTCTCTTGTAACTTTGTTATAGTAGAATTAAATGAAACTTTCCATCAACTTTCTCGGTGCATCCTGAATTACCAAGACTTATTCGATAATAATTGGAAATTATTCCAACCAAACACAAAGCGATAATTTATAGTACGACCGAGTTAGAGTTATTTTCAATTTTTCAATGACGCGCATTGAAAATCAATAGTTTTCTATATTTTCAATATTTTCCAAATCGATTTTCCGATCAACTGGTGTAAATATCTTGGAAAACTATTGAAAATTGACTGAATTATAAGCCGAAGCGTGAAAGCGCGTTTCTACTTTGATGACATCATTTCCAACAACCAATCACTAAGCGAGAATTCTGGTAAAACATAGGCTCATTATTTTCAATTTTTCAATAGTTCAACATTAAGAATCCATACTTTTCTTCATTTGGGTCTTAAAATTTCTTAGAATTCTTAGCAGATTTTCCGATCGATTGGTGTAAGAATATTGAAAATCGATCGGAAACCGCTGAGCTATTAGCGCTCAAAACGTATCATTTTTCGTGATGCTCGCATTTTTCGATTTTTTGGAATGGCACCCTATCTCAAAACTTACCGTAAGACGCAGTCTTACGTCAAAAGTTTTACGTTTGGGAGCTTCACAGCGGTTTGTTTTGTGGCTAAAATCATTCTTGTGTGATAGAGTTCTGCAAGTTAAGCTTGGATCGGACATATCACTTACATTTACAAACAAATCTGGTGTACCGCAGGGTAGCACGCTTGGCCCTCTCCTTTTCATAATTTTTTTCAATGACGCAGCAAATGCCATGGGAAATAGTTGCCGACTAGTTTACGTCGATCTAACGATTCGTTGCATCGAGGATCGAGGATTTCTACGTCTGGCATTAAGGGACTTACCCTGGCCGCCTGGCGAGATCCCAGTAACCTTCCGCCTTATCCGGATCGCTGTCGTCTGCTTCGACTGGATATGCTTGAACGGCGTCGTAAACTTCAACAGGTATTACTCGTGGCCGAAGGAATGGCGACATTGACTCGCCGAAGCTCCTGTCCATGTTGAACTTCCGTGCATCGCAACGTGTATTAAGACCGTCTTCCATGCTAGTAAACAATTTCACCGTACAAACTACGGCTATTTCGGAAGAACGGATTGTTCCACTTTCATTTCATTTGGGAAGACTAGTCGAGCAAACAATGTATCTGCTCAGCAAGGACTGGATATCAAGTGAGTCTAAATACTTGGCTTAGAAGGTTTGGACAGTTGAATAAAGCGGGAATAGAGATGCTAATCAAAAAGACAATGGTTGAGGATATCAACTACACTTCAGAAATGATAAATACAGCAAGCGTATGTAATGTTTGTTTGATAGGGAAGGAGGCAGCTTTCAAAGCTGCCTGGAAGCATACGATGCCTAGCACTATTTTGTCACGTTCATAAATGATCACATATACTTTGTTGCAAGTTATCAGTTGAAACACAATTTAGAAGTCTTTGAAAATTCAAAGTATACAATGCCCTGGCATATTGCAACGCTCAGGTGCGATAATGGCGGTGAGTACAAGAGTGACGAACTACAAAATTACTGTAAGAAAGCAGGAATCCAAATATTTTTTTGTATTGAATATTCACATTTTAAGCCAAAAGCAACAGTCTTTATCAATTATGTCGTGAACAAAGCAAGATTTTTGGTATTTTCAACCGTGACCATGGATCCGATTTTCCACCACCACTCAAGTAGTGTTGTGTCACAGCAATAGGACGATGGTAGATATTTTGGCAGAACTATTCTAAAATTAACCCAAAGTGAGAGCTTAATACAGCTCGACCTGAACACAGAGCGTAATAAATTTTGTTGAATTATTTAGTTAATCCGGGCTCATCAAATCAGCACACGACAGTTTCAGCAAAAGCTACGCAATCTTACTTTCATTCCATTGCATACTATCGCGTGGCATAACTTTTTATTCCCAGTTAATTACAGCGCGACCGTCTGTCGGTCGCGTCATCGCTCGGTTCCACCACTGTCGGCCAAGTCACTCTTTAGGAGGAGCAAAGAAAAAAGAAGCCTCGATCGTCGCTGAGCGGCCGCGGCAGTGCTTGCTGGCTCGTATCACCTAGCAGATAGCAAACCGCCACGGTTCGCTCGAGAAGCCGACCACCAAACCGACACGTGATCATGTTACTTTTTCTTCCATTTATTAAAAATGATCCAACACACCAAACGAAGAACCGGTGCCTGCGAGTTTCACATCGTTTGTTCATTGTTTGATTCTGCCACTATTGAATTTTCCCGCTAGTTAAACATCCCACCGGGTGGATGCGGTGGTACCACCCATTTGCGATCGTGACGAACAGGCTGACGAAACGAAATGAAAACAAAGTCTCTTCCTCCTTTCAAAATTCTCGTTTTTTTGTCACGATGTTTGCAATTCAAACCCCAGCTACGTTGTGCTGTACTCCTCTTATCATCTTTCGTGTAGTTTTGAAAGCATATTTTCCATTGAAGGATTAAAACAGGTGGAAGATGTTTTGCCAACCACGGCCATTGTACCCGGGCGCGAGATTCCCACAATTAGCAAATGATCAGATGGTGCTTCTACTAGTTAGCTTTCGAGTGGCTTTCCTTATTACCATCAAGCTATAAATACTGCAACCATTTGTCAAATTTATTACACTTTTAAGCAGGGAAAGAAAAGATTCGAATGCGCTTTATTATATATAACAATGTCGAATGCTTAAATCATTCCCTCGTTTTATACGTCGACAAATCGAATTCCATTAAAACAAACACGAATCTCAACCCGTAAACAAACAATAAAGCAGTAGAACTTTCATTAGGAAGCCATAAACATGTCAAACCGTTCCACTGATTATCCTGTCTGAAGCGGACGGACGGAATCCCACAAACGGCCGGCTGTGTACGACATGCCATGCGAGTTGTATTTATATTCCAAAAAAGGGTGACGTATAAAACAGGCGCTCCCTCATTGTCAAGGTCTTCTTCGTGCTATTGTTTGGCACGCTGCCTTGCCTAGACAGCCATAGTCCCTAGGAGAAGGATTAAGGATGCAGGCCGAGTGCATTTGGTGCCGTATTAGGGTTTCGTCTATCATCCGATGTTGTTTTCATACGTGTATTGTGTACCTATGCATTTCGGTTCGTGTCGAAAGCACTTTTCGCAGATAGGTCGGGACGGCTAGGCCGTCTGCTAGGGTACGTGTTAATTCCCCAACAGGATGTGATGAAAGTCCTACAATAGAAAGAAGATTGTTCAAAAGCTCAAGTGCCTAATTTTGTTGGTATGGCTGGTTTCGTTTGCAGCAGGAAATGTATTGAAACCGTGCCAGCTGTTCTTTGTCCCGTATTCTTTTTATCGGGAAAGTTCTCTTATCAAAACGCATTCCAAAACTTCACTTTTACCCTATTCTCATGTCACCGAAACGCATCATTCCAATCAAATTCAAACCGATTGAAATCCATCAAATCATGGTTTCGATGTGAGTAATTGATATTTTAATAAACGTACGCAAACACGACGGTCGATTAAACACTCAAACAGAGTCTGACCTGCGTCGTCAGATTCCACTGTATTTGTGGAAAAGATTAATACTTCGTGCACCGTGAATCGATAGGTATTTTCAGAGCCATGTTTGTGCAGTGCTGTTTGTTGTTATCAGGAAAAGTGGAATGATACATCGTCAGTCAGAGTAAACGCAATCTCGGCCGTCGACGGGTAATGATTTCGGGAATTACGACGCGACGAATTTAGATTAGTCACAGCGCACACTTCGGAAATTGTGTTCGAAACCGGGTGGTGGCGTTTTGCGTGCTTGATTTTTTTTCTCTCGACTGCCGACATTATTATTCAAATGCGGAAACTAATGCGCTTATCAAATGAGGTTTACTAGCAAGCGGTCGGTAGAATAGTCAAGTATTTTGTTTATGTTCACGGTTTGCTAATCATGGTACAGTCATGATTTAGAATTCAGGAAGCGTAATTTTGAGACATATTTACCCAGAAAACGCAAATTGAACATTTTCAATAACCATAGACAATTTGATAACTTCGATTTATGATGTTCAGATTTATATCATGCATCTTGCATCTTCACCAAGAAGGCGGTAGATAAATAAGAATTTTACCCTACTAAGTAATTTTAAATTTTTGTCGCAGGTTGTCATTTCAAGATTTCGATTTAGGTCAGCGTCACGAAAGAATGAAATATTTGAGCGCTACGCTAATAGCTTCAATAGTTGAACGCTAATAGCTTTTCATATTTAGTACGGATTTGATAGTCCGCCAAGCATTCGATCCATAAAAGACACAACAAATATTTTCCCATCGCTAGAGAGCGAAAATTAATAAAAAAAATACTTTCAAGGTAAAATTTCGCTGTACATTTTCCGTTCGATTGCTCCGCTTCCCAGGCACGGATGACCATTACATACACCAAACTGCTGCTGCTTCAATAAAAAGAAGAAGAAAATACTTATGGCTCTTGCGGAGCCGCAACTTCTTAGTATGTAAAGACTACCCTATGATATTATTTATTATTATTTATTCTTCGGATCACCTTGTTGTCAGGGTCTACATGAAATAAAAAAAAAACTACTAACTAACAAATTAAAGTGAACTACGATTACACTTCTAATATTAAAATCAAACAAATAGCGTTAAAAACTGCACACATAGCGGTAACAGGTTCATTTTGTCCATATAATGTCGGATGAAATGGAATTCTGAGGAAGTCAGTAGAACGAAGAACTCTCGAGGGCGCGTTCATATTGACCCTTGCCCGAATCCAAGGGGCATCAATTCTTCCACATAATATCGTTCCAACAAATACAGCACGCATATCATCCCTTCTCATTTCCAATGTGTCCATGTCCAGCAGCTTACACCTGTGTTCATATGGAGGAAGTTCGACTGGATCCGTCTAGGGCAGATCCCGAAGCGCGTATCTGATAAACCTTTTTTGTACAGATTCAATCCGTGCAGTCCAAAGGCCGGTGTAAGGGCTCCAAACAACAGCTGACGTCTCCAATGATGAGCGTACAAGTGCGTAATACAAGACTCTCAGGCAGTATGGATCACGAAACTCTTTTGCAATTTTCATTATGAACCCCAGGTTCTTGTTTGCTTTGGAAATGATGCTACAGTAGTGGTCCTGAAATGTAAGCTCGATATCCAACAGAACACCAAGATCCTTGACGACTGTTACGCGTTCAATATTCTGGCCGTTTATGGAATAACTGTATTGGATTGAAGCCTTCTTTCTGCTGTAACTGATTACAAAGCACTTGGAGACACTGATACTGTGCCAGTTGCATACACACCAGCCATAAAAAAAATCGATTAGCTTCTGGAACCCGATGCAATCAGCGACTGAGCGAACTGCAAGGTAGATTTTGAGGTCATCAGCATACACGATTCTGCATCCTGGAGGGAGTATCATGCAGACATCGTTGTAATACATCGAAAATAGCAAGGGTCCGACGTTGCTGCCCTGAGGCACACCTGAGGTACTCCGGAAGCTGCAAGACTTAGTGCATCCCAATTTCACAGAAAGACAGCAGTTTTCAAGAAAAGATTTCAACCACCGGACAAAAGCAGCAGAGGCACCGAGATGCTTTATTTTAGCCACCAGTGGTAATGCAACTTAGATATCATCTTTTAGTAATTTAGTATAAAGGCTTTACTTTCGATCGTGTCTTTTGCTTGCTACATAGCGCTACAAACAGGCGACTTTCGCACTCACGGACTGGTTAATGTGAATCAATTTTCGTGCCTTGACGGTTGAAGCCGCTGCTCAGGAAGAAGGGAGTAGACAAAGGAGAACATGTTCGGACGGCATGGATCAGAATTAAATGGCATCTGAATGATAGTATTGTTTTTTCAAAATTGTTAGTCTACACTACAAATATGCTTAATAATGTAGAATTATTATTAATTTTAATTTAGATTCCGAGATAGCTTCCGAGTTTGTACCGCTCGACTTAGTTGATTTGGACACCAAGAATTCACTACGGATATGATAGTACTCGCCGTAGAAAAAAATCAAAGGCTTCTTTTTCCACTAGTCCAGACGGGATACTGGCAGTTGTTTATTCCCGCTGCGCAGCTGTAGTGGCAGAACCGCTATGTCGAATATTCAATAGGTCGTTTGAGCATAGAAAGTTTCCGGCAATTTGGAAGCAATATTATATGTGCCCAGTTTTCAAAACTGGTGACCGACCAAAATATAAGAAATTATTGTGGCATAACTAACCTCTCTGCGTCGTATAAGTTGTTTGAAATAATTGTGAGCACTGCACTACATTTCCTTCGATCAGCACGGATTGATGCCAGGTCGATCAGTTTGTGCGAATCTTCTGTAGAAGGCTAAAGTTGACGTAGTTTACACAGATTTGAAGGCCGCGTTTGACTGGCCATCACTGGTTTAGATACTTTTACGTAACGTAAACTTTCCAGACTTGGCGCATCGCAACACTTTGTTGAGTGGTTATATTCTTATTTAAGTGATCCAACACTACGCGTGCAGCTCAATTCATGTCTTTCCTCCCCATTTACAAATAGATCGGGGATACCACAAGGCAGCAATATTGGCCCATTGCTTTTCTCCTTATACTTTAATGACGTTACTTTACTTTTGGGTGATGAATGTAATTTGATATACGCGGATGATTTGAAATTCTCGCTATTCGATCCATTGAAGATTGCCAAAATTGGCAAAAACTGCTTGACACTTTCGTCAATTGGTGTCGCAAGAACTGGCTCATCGTTAGCACGGCTAAGTGTCAAATTATGACTTTTCATCGAGTACTGTGCTGTGCTGAATGGAACTGTGCAGAAGAGATTTATTCGCATAGCACTACGTGACCTGCCGAGGCGTAATCCTATCAATCTTCCTTCGTATCCTGAACGACACTTTAGAGCGACGCAGAAAAATTCAGCAAGCTGTGTTTGTCACCAAGGTGTTAAAAGGAGAAATCGACTTATCGAATATTCTTTCATTGCTTGGCTTTCGTGCTCCTCAGCGTTCCCTTTGTTCTGCACTGCTTACATCCGTGCGTTTTCTTCGGTAGAACATTTATACGAATTTAGTGAATCCTCAAACAAATTTAATCAAAACATTGTTAATTGTGATATTATATAATGTGACTGTCATTTTTGTATTTAATTTAATTAGAATTAAAGGATTGACCATGAAATGTTTACTTAGGGGGCATAGTCCTTTTTCAATTTAACGAAAATTTTTTTATTAATTATTTCGAAAGATTAACATTTTGACCATATGTGTTTCAAGTCGTTTGGATGAAATCTAAAAATTGACAAAGTTACAGCTATTTGTACCGCGCATGTCTGGAGCGATTACACAGCGAATAAAAACTTCAACGTCGTTTTTCTCGAAACCAGGTTTTGAAAGTCGGTACCATAAATATCTCAGAACGGCTCAAGCAATTCTCATGATGCTTTTTTTGTTTCAAAGCCAACAAAATTATCTAGTGTTTGACCCATCCTTTTTTCGATATTACAATTTTTGTATATTTTAGAAATGTTTAAAGTCAATTTTTTCGACTAAAAACCGTACTTTTATGTTTGAATGTCCGCCATTTTGTTATGCGTTCGAATTTAAAAAAAAAAGGATGGGTGAAACACGAGATAATTTAATACTCTTTCATGTCGCTTTGGAATTTTTCAATTCGGATAAGCCATGTTTTTTTCGAATGATCATGTTCAAGGAGCCATAGGGGAGAGGGGAAGGCAAACAAAACTGCAAATATTAGTATGAAGTGCAATGTTTAGAAAGCAATAAGCCTGAATCGATTCGCTTTTAGCGTTATCGAGAAAAAAAATTTGAAATAAGCCAAAAAATATGGTGTAAAAAGTACTATGCCCCCTTAAAATGATATAATTAGCTGTGTGACAGATTGTAAAAGGTGTGGTTTTTATCCTCCAAGAGGATGGCCTCCACTAGGCTTTTCCTCATCCAATCCATTAAGACCAAACAGGCCGGATGGATATATACAAATAATAATAATAATTTCAATTGGCCGAGTGAATAAATGAAATAGAAAAAAGAATACGAAAAACTTACGTTAGCAAAAAGACATGTGTTCACGTTGATCGTCCAGCATATTTCCGAAGCACTTTTACGAAGCTAGTGTACGCCTTACCGAGTGTTTCCGAAGTATTAAAAACCGGTGCCCAAAATACAACACTGACACCGGTCGCGATTGCTTAGTTTTGGACGTGCAATGCATTTCATCAAGTACGGCAGCAGCGTAGCGACACAGATCGCTTGCCAGACAAGTTTTTCTTAGGGATTTTCGACAACTTGTTCCGTAGACTTTTGGAAATTAAGAACTTTGAGGTCGCAACTTGGTATTCCTATCCCGAAATTGGCAACTTAGAAGCCGCAACTTAATATTTCTGTTCTGGCAAATGTCTGGTGTCGGCTTTGATGAAGGTTTCATCATTCATCACGATACAGAACGATTTGTAAGTCACATCCTGTACAGCTTCCTTACACGAGTTTTGGCTACCGTGTTCCGTTTGTCACTGCGACTCGGTGCCTACCGAACTTTATACTAGTGTACTCCAAAACATGTCCTTTTTTTAGACAAAGCAAACAGAAGCTTTCGCATTTTGTGCTAGACGCTTGAATTGGTTAACTACTATGTCGGGCATGTCCGGCTTTCTGGTGTCACGTTTCCTACCGCTGTCATCTTTCAGCTTGGTGGTCTGATGCTCTTTGAACGTTTTCACTTGGAATCCTAATCTATCTATGAGACGAATTCGGATTTTCGAAGGGAATGCCCACATTTTTACCCTCTTTTTCTTATTCTAAAGACATCGCTGTAAGTCGCTCAGTCGATTCTGAGTAAATCTGCCGATGTAAACAACCACGTTCAACCAACCACGTGTTTTTTGTCTTGACCTTGAAATGAGGTCAGGCATATACAATTAATATTTTTTGAAACGGTAGTTCTTTTCTTTTACAATTGACGGTCAAAGACGGTAGAAGAAAGTAATGAAAATTTTACAGTGAAGATGAAAGAGCGGAAAGGTGAGAGAGTGTGTGTGTGTGGGGGGGGGGGGGGGGGTTGGTTTATTAGTAGCTACGGTTAACAAGTAGTCGTCGTTGACTCCTACCATTTGTCCAATGCTGGAAGGTGCATGGGTCGAACCAAGCTATAATCTGAGATTATAACCAAATTCAAACCCACAACACCCGCCAGGGCATGTGGCTCGCTGGTGCTAATGTACCTTTGAACCATATAGGCACTGGACAAAAGGAGACTGCACAACCCCCTTTATTAGGCGAGCGACGTATCTTCTAACTCCACCATCAGGTGGGTTGAATTATTTATAGACACAATTTGTGCCTCTTACTCCATCTATTGTAATAGAACCACCGAATTGAGAAGTTTAATCTAACTCGTTTTTACTAACCGGGACGACGAAACTGTGCAGGCACTGCACGTGATGTTCGTTCGGTAGCGTGTTAGTCGCGATTCTCAACGCAGATCTCCGGGTTTAAAGCTCCGTACCTATGGGATCGACCAACCACGTGTTTCTTGTCTTGACCTTGAAATGAGGTCAGGCATATACAATTAATATTTTTTTTTTAAATTTAAGCAAATCCCTTTTACTTCTACTATGATTTATGCCACTTTCACAGATACACGTATTTCGTATACGACTTGTAGCCTTCTTCAGTGTGTGGCAAATTTTGTATTGCGACGCGCACAGCAATCAGGATAGGTTTGTTGCATCGTCTTCGATTAACATCGTACAGACTGAATATCTTAAATTAACTTGAGTTTGATCTTATTGGACGGAACACTGGGGGCTAAGAAAGCACCTTTGGGAACTTCCTTTCCAGGTTGCATAAAATATAATAATAGAATTGTAAGCAATTTTTTCCAATTTCCTCTCGTTTTTTTGCGAGTTCTACTAAATCGCTCGGAAATAATTCATAATTATTCTGAAAATGGGTTTTGTCCATTTTTTTCCAATACAGTCTTCAAAGTACAGTGGTACTTAGACTTTGGTATGGTTGGATTTTTATATACCTCGGCTTTGGACCGATTTTGGCAGCAAAAATGTTCCAAAACAATACTTAAACGTCAATCAGATTTTGCGTACATGTCCAAAATAACGAAAAATTAATGTGACAACAGTATGTGCATGCTGAAAAAAAGAAAAAAAGGTATACAATGTTTCGAAGGGTAATACTTTTTATTGACGAAGGACTATGTCTTAACGCACAATATCGAAAGACTTGTTTGCGCCGGGAGAAAAGCGATTTTTCAAACGTATCTCCCATGAAGATAAATACGCCCTTTTTACAAATGAGCCATGAATCGAAATGATGCCACCATCTGGGGAAGGTTCATGTGTTCTCCCATCAAACACGTGGATAAAGTTTAAGCCAAATTAGAAAGGTTTAAATTTTTTCTTTTACCTATTTCTCGTGGAACTGTTCCATTTTCAGTACTTTTGCTAAGCAAACAAGTGTTCTACTAGCACAGACATCAGTTTGATAATTGTCAGTGCAGCTGCAGACAAATGTACACTTGATAAAGATTACAGTGCTTTTTCTTCGATTTTGAAAATTTAGTTGAAATCTTCTTTGGTGTTTTCTTACGATTTCTCAGCTTGCCAAGTACGAGCAAAACAGCAGTACAGTCTGACTACTTTTTTATTGTCACTAATATCTTGTTTCCAATATCTGGAGATTTTGATTTTTTCTCCGATTTTGTCTCTGGTAAAACTATTGGTTTTTGGCAATATAAAATATAGCTAGGCAGGGCCCACTCTGTTTTCGTGTTACACTCTCCTGAAAAATCAATTTGTCACCGCGAAACGAATATGCAGAAATAGTAGTGTAGGTACATATACGAATTAGTAAGAATTAGTTCTTATTAATGTTAATGTTCTTCTTAAATAAAATATAGAATCTGCCTCAACAAACGTGTGCATCGTTCTTCTACTGGATCAGTCTTCCATGAATCCAGCAGTGACAATCACGTTAGACTAAACTGAGAAAAATAGCCCATCTGTTCGAACAAACAAAAGTAATTCTATATCAATCATAACTGTACAGCAGTCTAATCATCATCATGGCACATAAGCTCTCCCTCTAAGCCATTTTCGCTGTTCAATCACAATCAACCCTTTCATACGTCGTTCAGGATGCCGGCTTCGTCCATCTTCCTCGCCGTTAGCACCACCGAGAGATGCACGCACATGTGCAGCCCCATGATCTGCCTGTCTCATCCGTGTGGCTCGTTTGTTATACTTGATTTTTAGTTTGACACATATTAGCTGTTGATCCCCAGCTGTTTCCAAATGGCCGTACGCTTGCTTCCAGAGCGACGCGACGGTCCCCGCGGCCGAGACATTCGTTTTACAACTTTCTGCAGAACAATCGATCGATTGTTCAGTTCAGCCAACAACTGTGTTGGACTCGACTGGTTTCGTGGGAACTAATCAGCCATTGGTTTTACGACCGTCGTCGTAGTCATCGTCCTCGTCGTCGTCGCCGTATTTGAAAACCTTTCACGAGCTTGATTATGAGCTGTTCAATTACCTGAAAAATAGAGATGAAAGAGAAGAAGATCGCTGATTAGTTTCCATCTCCCAGGTGTGTGGTGTCTGCTTGGTGGTTGGTGGTACCAGTGAAAGGCGCATCGAAATTAAATTTGCAACCCACTTTCGAGGCTTTTGAGGTGTGAACAAAAATCGAAACTCATAAATTAGACCCTTGAAACGGCGACGCTGAAACCACGTAATGCTATTATAGACAGCAACAACAACCACGATCCCGTTTCGCGGGACAAGATATCGGTCCAGCACTTCGTGCCTCGAAGTGAAAAATCAAATTATCAAATGCTATCACATCACACCAACTGTGGTGGAAGCACACACGAGATAATATTGACGCCAAAGAGCAATGCTGGAGGAACACGAAAAGGAACAACGGAATTGGGGCTAGGAAATTTGTCGTTCCGAATCCGTCGTATTGCGCCAGCTAGCTGATTACGGACGATGATTTAGTTGGTTGGCTATTCCGGCAACAAGGCGCAAATGACGTACGGTAAAATGTAGGTTATATCGCTTCATCGCCCCAAGTTCGGTTCAATTTTCCTCTATTTCCAGTATGATTGATTGATGTGAGTTTTGAGACCCTCCTCTGGCAATCCGCCGGTAGCGTACAATTATAAAATAATGACCACATAATAAGGCTTAAAGAAAGAAGCTCGGAATAAGCCACCACCATGGTTGTGATAGTTTTGATGATGATAAAATTTGAAAAAGTAATTGAATTGGCAGAAAAACGACCTTCAGATTTTCGGAAGATATTTTCGAAAGCTAACCAGTTTAAAGTACTGCAATTATGAACATACAAGCCGTCATCATGGAATAAATCATTCAAATCACTTCTCCATCTTCAAATCATCATCGTTATAGGCATCAATGTTGATTTTAATTACTGCCGATGCCCACAATTAATGTCGCCTCGAACGTGCATTCGTTCGAAGTAATGTATCAAACCAATATGCGGTGGTACTCCGCCGGCATTGGATCCGCCAGCGGGACCGGCCATGACGGCTGACAGTGGAAGTGAAGTGCAGACACTACGGTGAAGGTCGTCGATTGCACCATCTTCAATCGATCGATCGGTCGATCGGTAGGTGGTTTATTACAGAGCAGTTTGAATTGCTATTGCGTATTTTTAATATCGAAAACACTTTTGCTCTTTATTGATTGACCGAGTGAGTTTCTGAGGATGGATAACTCCAACTCAGTACGGTTACACGCTAAAAGTTTACTTCAAAATCTACTAGAAAAAATAATAGAAATAGAATGCGTCAATAGATCTAACTTGAAGAACAGTAGCTCATAACGCCGGGCATTGCTTGGCTACTATAGAAGGTGCTTGCGATCATTGCGCCAAACCGGTTGAAGCGACTAATGAAATTATCACGCCTATGGGTTTTAGCGAGCAGGTCACTCATGCGAAATGTGTCCGAGATGTCCGTTATGAAAGTGCTCCATGAGCGTAAGAATTTCTTTAGGATGTGCGACCACTGTCCCGCATCTGAAGGTCCCGCATCTGAAGGAATTATTCTGGCTATACCTGCCCAGAATTAACCTTAGCGTCAAAGCGGAAGCTGTAACTGATCTGGTGAAGGAATGTTTGATGTGCGATGAACTGTTCAAAGTTCTTCCCTTGACCTAAAAGAATACAGACTTGTGTGCAGTGAACTTCATCTCGTTTACAACAGAGATTAATATAAAACTGCGAAACTCTGCATTGAATACGCTGACTTGGCGCCAATTTCTTCTTTTTAGTTCAGTTTGAGCGTGTCGTCCCAAAAAGCAATTGGGTACCATCAAACGCCCTCTCATTGCCTATCACTTCACGAATCACACTACCTCCTACGATGACTTCGTAACCAGTTGTAGCTCCAGCTTCTTCAGAAATGTGTTTCTGACTCTACGTGCACTACCGCCACTCCACTTTCGGTGGATCGGATCCTGGGACGGAACGTTTCTAGCATCATGGGTGCTTCTGTTCCCCCTGCCACAGTCGAGTTTTTCCTGCCAGTGTATATCAGTCTCCCCGGGTCTGTGTGTACCTTTGAACTATAGAGGCTTGGCGTAGTATACCACTCTAAACAACTCAACGGATCTCTACGGACCTCTGAGACTATACCGGAATGCAAAGATTTCGGTATTTTGGTAGCTTCCAAGGTCCCCACCGCAGTCGAGTTATTCCAACAATCGTCTCGATCCTGCGTGTGGGTGTACGGAACGGAGCTTCCAGAAATCCAGACCAGGCATATGCAAAAACTCCTATAACAATTTTTCCGATGACGCAGTCCGCGTTTCCAGCTTTGGGCCCGCTGAGGAAAACCTCCAATCCGCTCCTGATTTACTACCAGAACGTGCGCGGACTTCGAACCAAAATCGATGACTTGCTTATTGCTGTAACAGAGTGTTATAATTCGATATAATAGTTTTAACGGAAACCTAGCCTGACGAGAGGATTCACTCGCCAGGGCATGTGGCACAGTGTTTCGGGAGCGCGTTTTCCGTGTTTAGAAGTGATCGTAACGAGCCAGATAGCGAAGTTTTTTTCTAAAACGTTGAATCTTTACAAATCTCATTGATTTCGTTTCATTCTGCCTGCACAACGTGAATGAAGGAATGCAAATTGATGCAGTGTACACGGACCTGAAAGTAGCGTTTTGTCGGGTGGAACACCGTATCCTTCTTGCAGGGCTTGAGCAGCTGGGCGTTTCCGTGTCGTTCTGCATGTGGTTACAATTGGGCTGGTACCGAATGGCCGAAGCACAAATGGCCGAATCACGAATGGCCGAAATCCAAATGGCCGAATTCCAACAACAGTCACAGAAGGCCGAATCACGAAAGGCCGAAGTTAACAAATAACTTTAATCAAACAAAAAACAATAAGTAACACATCTATTTACTATTAAACAAAAAAGTATACTTCTAGAACACCTTTGTTTAGCATTTAAGTG
The DNA here is from genome assembly GCF_943734655.1 of Sabethes cyaneus. Classification (NCBI taxonomy): domain Eukaryota; kingdom Metazoa; phylum Arthropoda; class Insecta; order Diptera; family Culicidae; genus Sabethes; species Sabethes cyaneus. The sequence continues at coordinate 205,786,562 of NC_071354.1, read as the reverse complement.
CAACTGCGTCTATGTTTTTATTTAAGCGTGTAGGGCGCTATATCTGCGCATGGCAAGCGTTGGTGAGAGGAAATGCTTATCAACTTAGGGACTGTATTGACTCGTTTCATTATCCCTGATTTTTATTTTCAAGTATAAGTTCAAGTTGTCCAGTAGTTTTCGAGCCGTAAATCTCGCATGTGCATAGTATTTTTCGATATAAATTAAATTATGATTGTATATGACCACCATTGGCATTAAATTAAATTTGTTAAAAAAGTATTTTTATATCTTAATTTTCGTAATTATTGACTACAAAAAAGTTTTCGAATGTCCGGGTTAGTCTCATATAACTGGTGCTTACATACTAACATTACCCATCTAGCTCCCCCCATCTACTAACTACAATTCCTTTCCCGAAATACTGCTGAAGATGCAGAGGATTCCCTGGTCTTTAGTAGCAACAACATTCCTTTCCATCCCATCAGGATCCGCATTCGGACGTGGCCGGCGTCGGTATTGATCAGCATGCAGGGACCTATAAGGTTGCACAATGAGGAATAGCGTGCTGTCCCAAGCAGGGATACCACATATAATTCTGTGTTTTTTGTTGGAAAAATCCGGCCTTCTGTACACCAAGGAAAAATATCTGTGCAAAAATCTGCCAAATGCAAAACAATGAGAGTGAAAGAGACGGAAAGAGATATATTGTGCCATCTGTTATTTCGGCCATTTGTGTTTTGGCCATTCGTAGGTAATCCTTACAATCATACCTAACACACCGTTGACTGAGTGTAAAAATCGGATCGGGAATTTCCGACTCCTTCCACAACGTCTTTGGCGTACCACAGTGGTCACCTTGGACCACTGCTCTTTTCTCATTTTTATAAATGAACCATTATCTCTCCTGCCATCTGGTTTTCGGTCTTTTTATGACTCGCTTGACGTAGCATACCACTCTAGGCAACTCACCGCATCTCTATCGACATCTGAGGTAATGACTTCCGTATTATGGTAGCCCCCGCCCTCCCGTCGCAAACGAGTAATTTCAACAGTCGTCACGTTCCTGCGTGTATACGGCGCGGGGCTCCCAGAATTCCAGACCAGGCATGTGCAACAACTCCTATATGAATTCTTCCGATGACGCATTCCCCGTTTCCAGCTCTGTGTCTGACCCGCTGCAGAACTCCACCACTCCGTTTTTAATTTACTACCAAAACGTGCGCGGACTTCGATACGCTTAGTTTGGAAAGCTTCTGTAACCAGTTGCCCAGCGACTACCAAGGCTCTCACGCATCCGCAGTTTATTCAGCGCTTTTAGAAGGTTTCTATTTCTACGACCTGACACAAATTAATCCAGTGCTAAACAGGAATAATCGCTCGTTAGATTCGATACTTGCCCGCCACACAACTTTGATCGATGATCCCGTCACACAACTTTGATCGATTACCGAAGTTGCTGAACTTATTATCACACTCGATGCTGATCATTCCGCTCTTGACGTTGCATTGAGTTTTTCAATCCCTGCCGTGTTTGAGACTGTTATCGACGGCAGCGGACGTAAAAACAGAACCGATTTTGATGGCCTAACTACGGTAATTGTACAGGTCGACCGACGATCCTTGTTATTTTCTTCTGATATTGACACCGTTGTTGATCAATTCATTCGTACCTTGAACAGCTTGATCACCGATTATGTTTCCATACGCCGAATCGTTCGCAAGCTTGTATGGGCAGACGCACATCTCCGTCGATTGAAACTTGCAAGAGCTTCTGCTTCGTCTACTCTACGAATGCTTGGATACCGTCAGCCCGATCCGAAAAAGTCCTGTTCATTTTTCAACTCTAAAAAAACCTGCCAAAATGACCTGATGATAGTCTGTTTCTGGTCGATCGTAAAACCAACGCTACGCGCGATAAATGCACCTTCTTTGCAATGCACTTCAAGCAGGCTTTTATTCGTCTCCTGCTTTCCTGTAACAAATTGAATTGCGTCTGATGTTAGAAACGCTCCTAACAAAATCGTCAAAAGTTCTACATTTTTCACTGAGGAGATTATCGAAAGTACCATCGGAAAACTAAAATATTCGTTAGTGGTTAGTTGGTGTCTTGCATTTTGAAAAAGTGTTCTACTGTTCTCGCTAGACCTCTCACTACTGTCCAATGCTTCTATCCAGCAGTGAAGGATCCTTACCCTGTGAAAAGATTCAGTTATGTTCCCTTTACACAAGAAGCATGATAAGCGCAACGTTGAAAACTATCGATGGATTACATCGTTATGCTCCAGCTCCAAAGTGCTCGAGATAATCGTGAACGACAGTTTGTTCGCTAGCTGTTAACTACATTTCTTCAGACCAGCTTGGGTGTTTCCGAAACGTTCAGTCTGTACGAATCTCGTTGATTTAATCTCGTACTGCCTGCGCAACATGAATGAAGGAGAGCAAATTGACGCAGTGTACACGGACCTGAAAGCAGTGTTTCATCGGGTGGATCACGGTATCCTTCTTGAAAGGTTTGAGAAGCTGGCAGTTTTCACACCGTTTTGCAAGTGGCTACAATCGTATCTAACACACTGTGCGCTGAGTGTGAAAATCGGATCCGAGTTTTCCGACTCGTTCAGCAGAATGTCTGTGGCGTACCACAAAGGAGCAACGTTGGACCGCTGTTCTTTTCTTTTTTTATAGCTGAACTATCAGCTCTTCTACCATCTTGTCTTTTTTACGCCGACGAAATAAAACTTCAAGGTAATAAAATGGTTTCCAACTGCATTGAACTGCAACACATAGTGGACAAATGTTAGATTGGTGCTCGAGTAACATGCTTATTGCTTACCGTCACTGTCAGCATCTCAAAGTGCTTCACCATCTCCTTTCACCGTAAAAATAAGCCTATAGCATTTAATTACAACATGGCGAGACATTTGTTACACTGCATCTGCCATATTCGTGATCTTGGTGTCATCCTGGTTAGCGCACTAGCTTTCCATGTACATTATAACGACATTATCTGCTAACTTGGATTTATTTTTAAAATAGTTGAGGAATTCCGATCCGCACTGTTTTCGATCATTGTTCTATCCACTTGTAAGGTGTGTTTTGGAGTTTTGATCTGTGATCTGGTGTCCTTATCAACAAATTTGGATCGCCAGAATCGAAGGAATCGAAGTACAGAAAAAAGTTTTACAGTACGCTTTGCGCAATCTTCCTTGGCGCGATTCCAGAAGCCTACTGTCGTATGAGAAACGTTGCCGCATGTTTAATTTGAACACTCTGGAAAGTAGACATGCCAGCGTTCAATTCATGTTGCTAGTCTGAGTCAACTAAACATGTATGCTCCGCAGAACTTGGAACTTTTATGGGAATGTGATGTGTACGAAGTCTACGACTGGTTCGACCTCAACTTGATGGGTAAAAACTTGCAACGACGACTCTCTCGTAGATGATACATTTGATACAGATACAGATTCAAATAATACATTGTATTTTATATCATGAAGACCACTAAGAGTCCGATGATTTTTTACAAAAAAAAACCTGCCATACTAAATAACGCATCCAAATTGCTACGCCTTGCTTACGTTGCACAATTTCCGACCTTGGCTTCCGTCATTCAGTCCGCTCCGAAGTGACTTGGAGAGTAAACCCAAAACACCTCACACTATCCATGCATTTCCAGAACGGAATTGATTCCACCGCAGCAGCAACAGCAGCTCCTGTTTGGGGTAATTGGTTTTTGCCTGGGATGTTCAATATTTTCGACATCATCCCATAGTAGCATCTCCGGTTCGAAGATTATTTGCACTTGGATGAATTGGCCTGTGTAGCTGACTGGCTTCTCATTAGATTCTAGATCTTTGCAGTTTGCTCTGCTACTATGTTAAACACACAAACACGCACACCATTAATCGCACCCATACCCGGCTGGTGGTCTTTCACTTCTCTAGCATTCATCTGGCATCTAGTCTAGCTAGTCTAGCAGACCACTCAGCGCACATCTGATTAGGATGTTTGTTTTTTCTTCTGCCAGAGCAGTGCATTGCAACCGGTGCTCAATAATGATGTTATTCTACACTTTTTTGTGTGCTCTAGCCATTCATTGCGTTGCGTTGGTCAAGCTGGTTAGCCTTCACCTAAAAATCATATGTAGTTGAATTTCTTGCGTAGCAGGAAAATAAAACAGACGCCGCGCCGCGTACAGTCGCGCGGTATGTTTTCGGTAAAGATCAGAAACTGTTACAGAGCACCAGCGTTTCGGCTTCGTTCGTTTGCTTCTCAAGTGTGGAAGAAATTAAGCAAACTTCTTCGACTGCTGGTGAAATCACTAGTGGTGTTAGTAACTACACACAAAAAAAAACTAACATCTAATTAGAACAGCTGGTTTATTCCATCTTCCAGAATAAGATAGATCTATTGCAGGCGGGCGGGCGGACGGACGGGCAGCGATGATAAAGCGTAAAAATGTGTGCTTATTTCTGAAATAAACAAAATGCTGACTACCGTTCGACCCAATAAATCCCGAACCGGACACACAAAGATTGGTTCGCGATCGCAATTCGCTCGGCGAAGTAGCGCGCCCGGCCATTTGCAGCCAATCAGTCTCAATTAGTGCAATTTTTCCGTTTGTTGTTTCGGTTTGATTTTTTTTCTGGGATATCTCCATTCCCGCTCCGCCCCATCCATCGGCTTTCGTTTTTTCTTCCATTCACCACAAGAGATTGCTCTGCAGAGCTTTTGGGTAAAGTTTCGAAACTTTCCGTTGTTTTTAACGCAATTGAATACATAGTAGGTACAATGTCGAAATCTGCTGTCTTCTGCTGGTTTCTTCCCTTACGGCACCGTAATGTGCCGGTTTCAAGTGTTCTGTTTACAAACACAAAACCGGTGGAAACGACAAAAAAAATCGTGTATACGCAATATTGCAGCATCGAAACGAGGAACGGCTATAAATCAAAATAAACGCTGTTTGGATTAGTGCACTGAACTGTGGATCCTATTTTTCGACCGGACAATTTGTTTGTAACTTTGGGTAACTCCGGAGGAGAACGACCGCCGCAGCATGGTGTGATTGCCTAATAGGGTAGGATTACGCACGGACCGACTGATGATCTCTGATCGGTCGGTTGGGTGTCTCCGAATGCGCCGCCCAGTCCGTTTGTCGTCTATCCCGTCGCGATCACAACAACGACCCGGTGGTATGACACCATTCACGCGGGTGGTTGCCGCTTTTTCTGCTCAGTTGAGATGCGATGAATCATTACTGCGGCGTATTTATTATGTCACATTTCCTTTCGTTTGGAGATTGTAATCAGCTCATAAGCGATCTCATAAGCCGTTGCGAAAGTATGGGAATGCCCGTGGTGCTATTCAACAATCGCGCCCTGTGCGCACAGTTGTTGCAAGGGTTGTACTGGATCGAGGTGTGTTGGGGATTAATTTTCCCATTAACTGAACGGTAGGTGGAAAAGGTAGCGAAATTTTATGTGAAAGTTGTGCGACATTTGTCGTTATGGATATTAGTTGCAATGAGTTATATCTTAAACTACGGACATTGATTAAACAAATGAAAAATATTGTCGTTTTGCTGGCAATTTTTCAACTTTTTTTTTTTCAAATTGACCCAACACCAAAGGGGTCACACCCGCTGTTCTAGCACCTCGTTAACAGCACTCATCCACGAGGTACGGGGGCTCTTGCCGTATCAAGAATTCCTCTCCACTGTACTCGGTCCTAGGCTACTCGTCGCCAATTCCATGAGCATCTCGACACACGCAAGTCGGCTTCAACCTGGTGTCGCGGTTTCCTGGATTCCCTGCACAATCGTCCGCAATCCTTGCGACGTGACCAACCACCGCAGTTTTCCAAGGTGTACGATGGGAGTCTCTCCAAGTAGTGCCTGCAGCTCGTGGGTCTACGGCTACGCCACTCTCGGCTTTCCGTTTGTGTTCTGCCAAAAATAGTCCGCTAACCTTTCGTTCAAATACGACAAGTGACGTATGTCTTCTGTAAACAAGGCCTGAAATCCGTAGAGGACTACCAGTCTGATTAACATTTTGTACACCGTCAGTTTTGTACGGTAACGTATGCTCATTGATGCGTTTTGTGGAGAGAAAAGTAGGTCCGATACGTATTTCGCCTACGACTTGCGGGCTTCCTCAGTTACAAGTCGTAAGTCGTAGACGAAATACGTATCTGTCAAGAATAAAATATACATAGTAGAATTAAATTGGATAAGTTTGCTTTTTATTTAATTTCCAGGTTTCGTATTCTACTAAGACGCTTCAAAAACTTCAGTTAAAGTAGGTCCGAACAGCAGCTTAAATCCATCGTCCAATTTCCTTACTCGTATTTGAGGAATCTCAAATATACGAAGTCATTAATCACTTCCAGTTCATCGCCGTCAACGGTCACCATATATTTGGTTTTCGACCCCAATTTTCGCACCCAATTCTGCTAGTCACCGTTTTTAGTCTGGCATAGATTGCCTCTACCGTCCTAAGGTTCCTAATAATGATATCGAGCTTGTCGGCGAAGACTAGGAGTTGACTACTTTTAGTGAAGATCGTTCGTCTTGTTTAGATGCTCGCTCGACGGATCACACCTTCAATAGCGATGTTCCATAACATACAAGATCCCTCGCTGGAATCCTCTGCGCGATCCGAAAGGACTCAAAAGTGCCATCAAAACGCACATCACATCACTGGAGCGAACGGTGCACATCACTCGCTCCAGGGTAGCTTTGATGAACCGCGTCTGTTAGTCCGGAAAACTGTTCTCGTGCATTATCTGCCATATCTGTTCGCACTCGACTGTATCGTATGCTGCCCCGAAATCCACGAAAATATGATGAATGGGCATGTTGTACTCCCGACATTCATGGAGAATTTTTCGGAGATTGAATATTCGATCCGTAGCACGGGCCCCCATAAAGAAGTAGTCCGCGAGCGGGAATATTTTTCATTTATCCCTGAATTTTTTATCGACGTATCTGTCTTCCGACTTTCAGAACCTGACGTATTCGAAGCACTCAAAGGCCTGAGTGCATCAAACAGAATAGGGCCTGACGGAATAGCACCCATATTTGTTAAAAACCTGGCCGAAAAACTGTACCAAACCACACCATACTTATTTAACATGTTTCTCAAAAATGAAAAATTCTCGAGAACATAGAAATATTCGTATTTAATTGCAAAGTTGCATAGATGCACAAAAACGGACATCCGCAAATACCATGGGATTGCAATTATGTGTTGCATTCCCAAACTATTTGAATCAATTGTGAATGAAAAAGATTTCAGCAAGAATTACACATCACACAGAATTACAAGTTAGCAACACGGCTTTTTTAAAGGCCGCTCTACTGCTCAAATCCTCTGGAATTTGCATCTTTCACTCTGCATGCAATGGCCAATGGCAACCACGAAGAAGCTGTTTACACGAACTTAAGTAAGTCGTGGCTAGTACGTTTTCAATGACGCAAACCAACGTTATATATACCGACTTGTCAGCCGCCTTTGATAAGCTCAGTCACGTAATCCCAAACTCGAAAGGCTTGAGATCTGCGGAACTTTCCTGCGTTGGTTCCATTCTTATCTAACATATTGTCAGCTAGTGGTTGCCACCGGTGATTGTAGATCCAGCACATGCTGTGCCACCTCAAGTATTCTGCAGGGCAGTCATCTCGGACCGCTCATATTCCTGCTCTATTTTAACGACGTGAGCCACGTGCTTGAAGGACCAAGGTAATCCTATGCCGACGATCCAAAAATATTCTCCCATATCCGCTCAATTGTAGACTACCTCGCTCGCAACGCCAGCAGGATGTTCCACTATTACTCTTCAAATTGAAAATTCAGTAATGGAAATACTACCCAAGCTCCTGAAATGGCGTCAGTCATATACAACGGAACGCAAACAAATTGTTTGCTTTCAAAATGCCCTCTCTGACCCTATTCATGTTCATGTTTGAAACATGTAAATCACTAGAATTTAGTAACAAATTCAAACTCGCTTTATTGACATATGACATATCTATTGACACAAAGCAACAGGAAAGGATAGCATTGGAGCGGAACTTATTAAAATGAACCTGGACAAATTGACGGGCTGGTTTGCATCAGTTGATTGTTCGGACCGGACTACCGGAGGAGTGAAAACATAGGATTATTTATTCTATTTACAAGAAAAAGGCGATAAGATGGATTGTAAGCACTACAGAGCGATCACTATCCTGAATGCCGCCTACAAAGTGCTTTTCCAAGTCATCTTACATCGATTGTCGTCAATACCCCATAGATTCATGGCCATAGATTCAAGTTATTAAATCGGTCTTCAACGGACCAAATCTCCGCCTTCAGATCCTCCAGAAGTGTAGCGAATTCGAGTCCATGACCTGTTCATTGATTTCAAAGTCGCATAAGATAGTGTAAAACGACGAGAGCTATGGAAAATTTTGGACGAAAACGGCTTTGCGCGTAAGCTTACTAGACTTATTATGGCTACGGTGGATGGAATCCAGTGCTGTGTGAGTGTGAGAATTTCGTGTGGATTTTCGGGCCCGTTCGAATCTCACACGGGTCTTCGACAAGGAGATGGCCTTTCCAATTTATCTGCTTTGCCGACGACATGGCTGTCAGCAGAACATTTAGGCTGTGAACCATTTCGCGAAACTTTTTAGGTAAAATTTGACAGGTCGACGGTTATTTATCCTCGAGTGGTTAAAATCAGTTCAGAATGCGAACCATTTCATATTTGACAGATTGATAGTTGTTTTACTCAATGAGAGCATATATAAGGTGAGGGTTAAGATATGTTTCTATAACAGCGAATTTATTTATTCAGTACAGGTTTGAATTGGATGAATTTTTGGTGTTCATTTGCTCCTATTTGATAGATAAAATTTATCTCATTTCATTTCGGGTTGAATAAACAAATTTATTATATGTTAAACATTCATATATTGGTGAAAAAAAATTCAAGCAAAAATCAGTGAAACACATCGAAGCTCTTTCCTCACCTGTGGCATATCTCATTGGCTCTCAGAAGCGAACCATCAAACTGTCAAAACTAACGATGCTCCCGAGCAGGGTTATTTTCGAAAAACCATCGAACTGTCAAATTTTAACCAAAAAGTTAAAAATTTCGCGAAATGGTTCACAGCCTTAAGGTGATGATAGATCAGTGCAGATGCGTCGTTATAACCAAAAATTACGAACGAATTGACCTCTTTTTTGTGTGTGGATATTATCACTACGACCAGCGTTGTGTTGTTCCGCACTTCGTTGTTATTGCAGTATCGCTATAGAGTGAGCGAACTGCTTATTATCCGTACTTAAAGTGTCGGTGTGTTTTCACGCCTTTTTCCCTCTACGCTTCTTAATACTTTTCAACCAATCTAGCTCTAGAGACAGGAAGTGCGGAGACTAGTGATAATTTGTCGTTGGACAAGTGGCTTCATTCGCACCTCGAGCAAGTATCATTCTTATTACCAGCCCCGGCTAAAGGCTTCATGGTCGGTAAAGCAGAGTTCAGCACAGAGTGAGGGTGTGTATGTGTGTATGTATGTATTCCTTACTACTTATGCTTTACCAACCTCGTTCCTAGAACCAGGAAGCGGAACAAGCTATAATTTGCCCTTGTACAAGAGGCTTCATTCGCACCTCAAGCAAGTATCACTCTTATAACTTGCCCTGGCAAGAGGCTTTCATTGTTAGTATATGCAGAATGCAGTAGGAAGGATGTGGAGGGGCCTGAGAATAAACCCATGCTAAAGTCACTTAACATCGAATGGCCTAGTATTTGGATTCTACTAAGATTCGAACGCACGACCACTCGCTTGTCAAGGCAGACTCGGTAACCTTGCGACTACAAGGCCCCCTACGAATTGACCTCACTATGCTCAGAATCTAATTTAAAAGATGACTTTGCCATAGAAATGATATGTAGTATATGTAGTATAGCACCTTGTAGGTGAATGCCGCGGTAATTACAGCAATCGAGTGGATCGCCCTTTTATGGATGGCACGAATCACACCTTTCATCCACTTCTCCAGTAGTTTTTCTCTCCCACAAATCTTTGAAATTATCCAGTGAAGTCCGGTTGCTAGTGGTTCTTGTCAATTTTTGTAGAGCTGTACCGAGAGTCGGCCCTTCCTATCAAACTCTCCATTAATTGTCAGGTACTACAACAACTGATGAATAGAAACAGAGGGTCAAGTTCCAAAAACGGAGTGTAGGTTGCACCTAGGTTTTGTTTCGTTTTGCACTGCACGGTGGTGTAATTGTGAACGCACTCGACCAGCAATCGAAACTTGTGGGTTATTGATTTACTAGTTGTAGGCTGTAGCCCGCGTGCGTCGCCTCGCTTTTAACTCAGAGCGGTTTGGAGGTACCCGAAATGATTTAATTCCGGCGAAAACCACTTTTTGATGTGACAACCTAGAGTCACGTTAATAGAGATAACCTGGATATCATATAGGATGATAACGTTTAATGTATCTTTAACGCTAAGTAACTCTATGAGATACAACTGCGCTGTTGTCGAGGTTTATCTTAATTGCAATCTAGATGTAGTAACGCTAGTATAATTTGAGTGAGTCTCCAGTATATAACGCTTATATTTACGTATTACTTTGCTATTGTGACTAACATCTGTATATCGTGTTCGTGAGGTACTTCACCAGATGAACCCGTATTAGATTCAGCTTCTTGTAAAGTGCGTAGGGTGCGAGCTGCGATTCTAGCCATGAAAACATGGGTGTCCTGTCAGGGCCTTGGTTTTGGTTCAATTTTTTTCAAGAGTTTAATTAATAGATCCTTAAAAGTAAAAAAAAGGTTCCTTAGCGCCTTTCCTCCGCTGTCACAGCTTTGCCAAAAAATTAATGATCGTCATTATTGAATGATCCCTTGTGCTAAATATACAGTCAATTGATCAATTATTAGGTGATATTTAAACGGAAATTAGCAGCTAAAGCTAAACCTTTTAAAAAATTGTCTTGAGTCGTAAAACGGTTAAACGGTTAATTGATCTGTGGCAAAAACATTATCTCCTTAACCGACGACATGTTGAAAGTTTCATTCAGATCGGCGAAAATATTTTTAATTTTTCTGTTAATTTCACCTGGAAATGTTCTATATCGGTAAAATAATGAATATGCGCAGTTAAAAGTTACAAGCAATTCGTATTCGGGTAAATAATATTTGTCATTTTGGAGTAAATTTTACAAACAAACCAAAGGTGTGCTCATGGGAACTCCACTCTGGCATTTCCACTCCACCATCACTCGTCTCTCAAAAATACCTCGCACTCGCAGGTTCGAAAGTTCAGAAATCTTAGATTTGACATCTTCATAAAGCTACGAATACCAGGCAATTGGTTCGAAACACTTATAATTAAACCTTCCAGCGCAAAATGACCTGTTTTAACCGTATCTTTCATCGAATGGAAACTTTACTCTTCAGGCAATCCTTACTGGGGTAAGAGAAAAAGAGTTGGAATTCATTTTCAAAATTGGCAGACAAGATTTTTGTTTCGCTTCGAGCTAGTTTGGACAGGTGATGAAAAGTGGATCTACATATTATGACAGCCAAAAGTGCTCGAAATCATGGGTAGACCCAGACCAGCCTTCAACATCACGACTCGGAATGGGACGTCTTGCCTTGTCTTCCACAGTCAAATAACTTTGGTTTGAAAAACAACGCATACACAGATATGGTTTTACTTTGAAAATACTTTGAATGACCCATTAGAATTGGTAGTTCTACTTTCCATTGCAGCTCTTAGTCGAAAAAAAAGAAGAACAACTATCTTCTGGTTTACATTATTCTGGATCTTTCCAAACATGGCATTACCTGCGATGCTTTCATTTCTGTAGAACAAACGACGGACAATCCGAAATGTGGCCGTTTTCGTGTATGTTCGTTGATAGATCATATCACAACGCCAACGTCCTCTCGAGCGGGGCGGGCGGTGTGTAAACTGTTTAGACCGAGGCGTGTTGCGGCTTTCCGGGGGGACCCCCATCATCAGCACCTCGAAGCTGAACAATGGAACGATTTAATTTACATATGATTTTCGGTTCTAGTTTCATTCCCACTCGTCGAGAGCGCGCGTGAAATTTCCGCATTGATTTGTCTTTGTCAAATTATGTTCGATTCGATTTGGTTTTTAAAGGCTACACACAATCTGTCTGTTCGAATCTGGCGAGGTTTTAAATTTGCCCCTGGCAAAGGCCGTTATTGATTTACAAGTCAAAAAAAATAGAATCCAAACAGCACATGTCGCTACCGCCGGTATGCAAACCAATGCCGCGGTTGGTGATCTTGAGTTTCACACCAAAACAAAATTATTTTCAGCCTAATCGAATGTTAATGATCGGAACTGGGCGGAAGAATTATCCCACACAGTATTGTTGTTTTGATCGTTTTAAGCCATGTGGGGAGTATCAGGTGCACCGAATTTGAATGAGTTGCTCCCGTGCCAAACGGAGTGCCGTAGTAGCACTTTTCGTTTTTGCGTAAAAAAACGGCAGAGCGTTTCCAAGGATTTCGTTGCGTTAAATCTCGTAGGTGGTGTCATTTGCTCAGCCTTCATGTGCAAATTCCATCCCAAAGCACCTGGTAAACCGTAACTTACTGTGAAGTTGGCATTCTCAATACCGATGTTTATTCAACAAATAGAATTAAACAGTTGCACTGTATCCACACAGCAAATGCTTACATTCGGCACGAATGCAGCTAGAAACAACATTGCACTCCGAACACATCTTGTGCAGAGATCACACATTAAAGATTACAGTTTATTTGTCTATCCCTCAAACCCCGTCAGCAGTAGGCCCCTTAAACTAGCTTCTCAAATTTTGTGCAATTAACCCAAGAGTCTTCAACGGCTGACATTTATTCGTGTGCCATGTCTTGGCGATGACGAAGCGGGCGCCTCAAGGGTTCTTCACATGTTCCATTCGATTCGCCATTGCCACCTTCTCACTGGCTGGCTGGCTGCTCATGAGCAGGGGTGGGTAGTTCACCGCGGATGATGTAACCCGTTAGTAGAGATCTCAAATCGTAGTTTTGCAGAATTGCATTCATCTGTTACTCAATAGCAGCAAAGGCGGAAATTTTCGCACTCGACTACCTTTTAGTTCAGTGCGTTTCCTTTCACCCGCCGTCGATATTCGCCAGTAGTGATTGGCCGATGGTGTCGTGTCAATCGACGGGTGATTGCTTTCGTAAGATTTGAAACGAAAATTCCAGACAACGAATCGCTGCGAATCTGGGTCACCATTATTCACCATCCCCATACCATACCATACCGTGAGGCGGACATGTTATTTCAATATGAAACTTTTTTTGCACTGGTAAAGGTCCTTCCGAAGGCGGCGCTGCTGCTACGTTCACGAGGTTATCGAATTTCACAAGCGAGAACGTGACGTCATCACGTGGCCTTGTGTACGTGTAAGTAATGTATGGTTTACGACTATTTATTGACCATTTTCTGACCTACACGGGGGCTAATGGATCGAACTGGTTGAATGGGCAATATTTTTCTCTGTAATGTACTGTACCGGATCTCGTTCTGACCGGGAGGTTGAAATGAATTTGATGAATATTGAATATTTTCGAAAGTAAAATCAACCATTCAGACTGCAATAGTAATAATAAATTTTCTTTTCTTTGGTTTTGTTTACAGGATCCAGCTGGAATCTTTGAGCTGATCGAAGTTGTTGGAAATGGAACCTACGGACAGGTTTATAAGGTACGTTATATGCTTTAATATAGAAACAGTGTTCATTCAGCGCCGTTTTGTAGGTATGCTTCTAGATATTAACAAAAATATTTAAAAATATGTAGCTTGTTACTAACGACAGTATAGTTGTTGAAAACTTTAGATTTATCTTTGAGAATCAGTTAGTTGTGTTCCACATCAATAAGTGTCACAGGGAATTATAACGATTTCCATTGATTTTGAACGTCAGCCTCGTCATAAATATTCAAAAACCTGACTGTTGTTAACCTGTTGGCTGTAATTGTAACGGAGTATAATGTTCTGTTCAAATAAATTTCACATATTTTCTGCTATTGGTTTAATACTAATAGCAGAAATTAGGTTTGGCCAATAAGCAATTGCAGATAATAGGAGTGGCCATTCTATCCGCAATCCCGAAATTGTTTGAAGCACTCGTTTATAACAAGTTGTACTCAGCTGTAGAGAATTTAGAGAAACTGGATACTGCCGACTCAACACGGATTCTTCAAGCGTCGATCAGTGGATACAGATTTGTGTGAGTTCACCACAAGAGTCACAGAATGGCTGAAAGCTGGTTACCAAGCTAATTGTGTGTATACGACATGACCTAGGCCTTCGATGTTGTAAGAATTCAGGAAGTGTTGAGCGCAGAGGCGCTTGCTGGCATTGGTGATTCGTTGCTGAGGTCGATCCATGCATACTTAACCGGAAGAAAGCAATATGTTAGTGCAGAAGGTGCATCTTCCGAACCATATACTGTAACATCAGGGGTAACGCACGGTAGTCATTTGGGACCACTTTTGTTCATCCTAATTAATATATAAGCTGTCCATCGTAATTAACAATCTTTTTGTATTAATTTACGTTGACGATGTAAAGCTTTTTGATCCAGTTAGGAAAAGGGAAGATTGTTTAAAGCTCCAAAGTGACCTGCAAGATTTTTGGCACTTCTGTTGTAGATGTAAATCACAAATCAATAACGAAAAATGTTCTGCAATAACGTTTACACCTTGCTCGAGCCGATTATACCTTAGATGGAAATGTTATAAAGAGAATGAATAAGGTTAAGGACTTAGGAATTAACCTAGATGCAGGCCTAATGGTTAGTGAATGGCTGGGTAATGCATAAGACAGACCCCGTAGTGGTCCTTCGCCTCTTAGCCAGCAACTCCTATCGCTTCGTCCTTGTTGTATCAGCCGGAATACTACCAAACCTAGCGAAGATCGGGTAACCAACCCCGGTGGAAACTAAGATCGTACAAAAACAGGGAAAGAGACACAGTGTTGTCTCGGCACTATAAAATGGTAGCCCCTTCACGAGACTCGATAGCGTGGCCCTAATACGGCAACCTATCTAAATTCTACACACTAAAAACAATCAAGGAAATTCTACTCGGAACATTCGGCATAGACAAAGGTGATCAAATAAGCACATGGAATGGAAACTAAGTGCCTGGAACTGCAGATCGCTAAATTTCGTGAGTGGCAACAGGGTGCTGCTAAATCAGTTGGAACCCCGACAGTTAGATATCGTGTCAGTGCAGGAGATCTGACAGCTGTTCACTACGGGACATCAAGATCGTTGTCGAGGATACGAACGCCCAGGTTGGCAGGGAAGCAATGTATACACCGGTGATTGAGCCCCACAGCCTGCAGGTCAACACGAACGATAATGACCAGTGATTTGTGTGCAACTTCCCGAGGCTTGCTGATCAGAAACACTTTCTTTCTCCACAAAGATATCCACAAACCACCTGGAGATCATCTGACCAACGAACCTCGAACCAAATCGACCATATTCTCATCGAAGGCCGGTTTTCTCGAATATCATCAACATACGCTCGATACGGGGTTCTGATATCGGCTCCAATCGTTAACCAGTAGAGCACATGTGCGCTCAAAACTATCAACGGTTTATACCTCGCGACGAAGCCGCCCTCCTCGGTTGAACATTCGGCAAATGGACAACCCGCGAGTTTCCGAAAACTACGCGCGCGTGTTGGATAAAGCTCTGCCTTCCTCTGTGGGGCTAGATGCTTCTTGAAAACGGATGGAGTATCATACGCTCGACCAATGAGGCCGCAACCGTGGTGCGTACGAAGTGATTGGTTCGACGGAAAATGCCAACAAGCGATAGAGAGGTAAAAAAGAGAATTTGGCCAAGTATCAACGAGCGCAGAATGTGTTGAGCACGATCCTAAGGAGGAAAAATCGTCAGAAGGAGGTGATATAGCAGAAGGAGACAGAACGGTAGTTAACCTAGGAGTGCCTAAAAACGACAACAGCGTGCCGGCTCCCGATCTCGAAGAAATCCGGCAAGAAATCGGTCAGCTGACGAATAAATAGAGCAGCCGGAAAGCACCGAATCCCGGCAGAACTCTACAAAAATGGCCAAGAACCGTTTGCAACGGCACTTGCGATGAGAATGATGAGATGAGAAACAACCGGAGGAGTGGAGGAGTTGCGAACGGTTAGCTTGCTGTAATTACCACGGCATTACGCTGGTCAACACCGTCTACAAGGTGCTCTCCCACAGCGTCGTCTATTGCCAATAGCAAGAGACTACGTAGTGTCAGGCGGGCTTTACGGAGGCTCGTGCTACTACGGACCAAATTTTTACTCTCTGACAAATCCTCCGGAAATATCGGAAGTGCAACGGTCCCACGCATCATACTTTCGTTGATTTCAGGGCAGCATACGATACAGTTGAACAAGAACAACTATGGCAGATAATGCACGGGAACGATTTTCCGGACAAACCAAATATATGATAGGAAGAGGCTCCTGAGAAAACAATGTTCGCTTCTCACGGACAGTGACTATTAACGGCGATGAACTGGATCTGGAAGTGGTTGATGAGTTCATTGCCGACAATAATACTAGTAAGGAAATTCAATGAGTAAGATACTTGGTGGTATTGACCGGTAGGTAGGTGGCAGAGCACCATGTGGTCAAGCGTTGTCGTGTAGTCCAATGATTTAGTCATGGCCATGATTCGTACCATAAAGATTTTCCTTTAATTGCTTCGTTCAACTGAAGTTTTTGGAGCGTCTTAGTAGAATACGAAACCTGGAAATTATATAAAAAGAAAACTAATCCAGTCTAATTCTACTATGTATATTTTATTCTTGACAGATACGTATTTTACCTACAACTTGCAGGCTTCCTTTCGAAGTTCGAAAACAGACACTGAGGAAGCCTGCAAATCGTAGGCGAAATACGTATCTGTCAGTGACGACTCGTTGGGGTTTAGCTTACCTGTTCAACCAGTGAAAAATACAATTTAATACGCAGCTTTTTATTATCGCATTTTCATATTTTAATCAGGGATGGTCCGATCAATTTGATTCAATTTTGATTCATCTGACAGTACCGTCTCAGCCGAGCGAAATTGGACAAAGTCATATATGAGACATTTGTAGAACTAGTTATTATCTACAATTTTGCTGAATCTTTTGTTGTATCTTTTGTAGTTACGGAGCTACAATGCTAGTACTTCATTAGTAACTAAATGAACGTTCACTTAGTTAATAATAAGGTACTAACATTGTAGCTCCGTAACCACAAAAGATACAGCAAGACTTTATTCAGTAAAATTTTAGATAATTACTAGTTATATAAATTTCCCATACATAACTTTGTCAAATTTTGCTTCACTGAGACGGTACTGTCAAATGAATCAAAATTGAGTCAAAGTGATCGGACCATCCCTGATTTAAATAATAAAACAAACAGAGGTATTCACGTAGCGCTTGCTATGTTGCGTAAGCGGTGTATTTCGTGTACATTTTTTGTGTGTGTGAATATTATCACTACGACCAGCATTTTGATCTATTGTGATCATTTCGTGTACATACTGCCATAATTCACATTACAGTTTCGGTTCCTATATAACAACGGAATACGACGGTTTACTTTACTAGCAAACTCGTCTCAGAATTTTAACTACGAACCGAAAACTTTTCGTCAATTTACCTATTGAACAAAATTCAAGAATAACCACCTCACTGCGAAGTTGTTCAATGCTAAAGATGAACGAGTTAATGAGAAAATTTTGCGGATAATGCATGTCAACCGCGCTCTATTTTCAAATCCCCTTCGTACCAACACCTTCGTTCCTGGTGCTAATCTCTAAAGCAACGTTCAAACGTCGTGTTGAACGTTTTCCTCATTAGCTTCGCAACTAAATAAAATGGAATCAAAGCGCAGGCCATAGGGATATGTGGTAGTAAGTTGTTCAATGCTGAAGATGAACGAGTTAAGGAGACAATAATGCGCCCGCGCTTTCGGGTTGAAGCTTTTTCATATTCTCTTTTTATCTCCTTCGTACCAACACATTGTTCCTGGTGCTAATTCAGTATAAAGAATCAACAGCAGGAACAAAGTGTTGGTATGCTTGTGCATTGAGATCTCTAAAGCAACATTCAAACGTCGTGTTGAACGTTCTGCTCATCAGTTTCGTAACTAAACTAAATTCGTATTGCATTGAATATGCGTCGGTGCAAACGAAATCATGAACAAGCGATGAAAACAATTTTGTCGGGCTGAATTTTGTTGCCTGTCCTATTAACAGGTTGAACATGCGGACGAGTCGCCACTGGTATCTGTCAAGAATAAAATACCGTGGACCCCCGTTCGTTTGACAATTTTTAATCTGAACATTTTTTAATTTACACCCCGCTGGTGGACGTGCAAATTAAAAATGGTTCAAATGTCATTCCCAACATGACATCATTTGCTTATGCAGACAATGCACATAAACACGATTTGTTTGTACTGATCTAGCGTGTTTATTCTGTTTGACATTGCGTTTTCCCAACGATTATGATGAAATCCGATCGATAAATGGAATATTCGCTGCTTGCAGCTGCCAACTGAATCAAACCACCAAAACAATAACAAAGAGCAGGGCGGCCAGTTCACACGTTCCAGCATATTTAGGGTTGCTAGTTGTTCAAATTAAAAACTAACCCCGTTAGTTCGAATGAGGAATCGTTCAAACGAACGGGGGTTCACTGTATACATAGTAGAATTAAATTGGATAAGTTTTCTTTTTATTCAATTTCCACTTCGTTCAAGTGTAATTACGGCCATGATTCGTACCATGAAGATTTTTCTTTAATTGCTTCGTTCAACTGTAAAGGAAAATTCAGCCACCGTAAGAATGTTCTGGTGGACCATAAGAAGTGTTTCCAAGTGAGAAAAGAAGAGATAGCTATTTTGCGTATTGGTCTGCAGGTCGAATGTTTTCGTTATACACGTTCACTACCAGAAAAAGATGTGACTGACAGAAATGAATTCTTAACAAAGCATCCTGTTTGTGTAATGATGTTTGGATTGGTAGCTTTAGATTTTAGAATTAGATTAAAAAAATTATCGGGTACTCATTCCAGAGGAAGATAGCATTTAACGGGTTCGAAAGCAATATGGATTGGAACCGAACGTAGTATTTTTCAACAAGACGGAGCTCCATGCCATACCTTGAGTTGCATTCAAACGGGGCTGCAGAAGCCCAAAGGACTGCTCCAAACGCTACTCAAGTATAGCAAACCTCGGACAGGAATTGTGCAGAATCTGTCGAGTGTTCCGGAAGCATGTCATTGTGGCGAATAGCATTTTAATTGATAATTGATATCTATAATATAGATTATAGGTGTTAATACGGCATGAACTGTAATGTTTCGTTGAGGTAATGAACCTAACAAAGAACTATGTAACTTTACCTGTTCAATTTACAGATTTCTTTTACTTAATTTCCAGGCTGTTCAATTTAATTCTGTTAACACTTTTTTTAGTTAACGAAAATTTAGGAAGGGATTGAGCTTGCCAAATGATTCGACAGCCCGCTACTTTTCATCTTCAAAACCTTTACCGCAGGAAAAAGACCGCATATTTTTTTCGGCTTCATTTTGAAATCCTTGTAATCAAAAGAGAATTTTCGACACTCCCGCGTTGTCGCAATGTCAATTTCTGTATGCATCAAATCAATATCAGCAGCTTAGTGGAAGGACAAGAAAACGTGCTTCGAAACTGCAAACAAAGAATGAGCAATAAGTACTTCTTAAGTGCGTGTTTGTGTTCCTGTGTGTGTGCGCAATATTATACCCTAAGTTAAACGTCTAGCAGAGGTATTAGAGCGTGCTCGATTTCTATAAGAATAGATTTAGCAAACAACAAAGTAGCAAAAGGAAATGTCTGGAGTTGAGTTAAATTTTAATGTAGGCAAGGCATAGGTTTGGATAGTCTAGCCAATACCCGGCCATACAGGAGGGCAATCTAAGCACCCGAAATTGGATACGCCCTCAACGACCATTCATTACGCGTTGAGCACCAGCAAAGGCGAACCTAGCCATGTGTGGATTATTAGTCAAGTAAACCAAATCGTTGCTAGGCCACGCTTCCAATCAGATGACGACCGGTCGTCTGCGGGCAGGCTCGGTTCGGTGGCCGCCAGTGCCATTAGACTCGTCGACACGTCGTCGTCATCATCATCATTGGCCATCGATTTGACGTTCACGTACAGTGTTGTCTACGATTGGGTTCGCTGTGTGTGTGCGTGTTTATTCCCGTAAATGGAGTGTTTAACGCGGAGTGGAGTGGAGCGTGGTTTGTGGTCACACTAATGGATTCTCTTCTTCTTTTCGCGCCACCACCCGAACTACTTTCCAGTTTCAATTCTGTGCAAACTCGGGGTTATCCGGTCCGACCAGCTCTCACCGGTAGAAGTGGTCTAACGAGTGCGGATAATCATATTTTCAATAGCATTACATTTGGGTTTACTGGTGCCGGACTGTGGATAAAATTTACAGGAACACTGATTAAATATTTTATCAAAGTCAATCAAATATTTATTTTTAGAACTTCATTTTGATAAATCCTGTGTATCACGTGTATGTATTGAAATATTGAAGGTTTGCCTGAAAGCAATGTTTGGATTGGCTTATTTTTCAGTCACAAAATTTTGCAGTTTAGCTTCCAAATGCGGTCTTATCCAAGAAGCTAAGTGTGTTACACATTTATTGAACACGTAGAAACTCAAACAACCGAAGCAAAGCAAAACAAGATTAAAGAAAGATAGCATTCGTTCTGTTTTGTGCTTAGGGGAGATAAGAAACAGTTTAAAATTTGGATCACATGTATCGATAAACTTTCATAAATTTTTAAATTACTTGCGGAACTATAAAATATCAATTTTTCGGTTTAAATACGTCGATTTTGAAACTATTCAACTTACCTATATAACGACAATTAAATATATTCACTGAAATCAATTCGCAGCTGAAAAGGAGGATCAGCTATCCCCTATTAGGGTCCATTGAAACCTCGAGTGCGGAAACAAGTTTGGTAGGTTCTGACTTATCGCAGAACGTACATGCTCCAAAGTTGTTGCCGATTAATAATTTGTAAAACCTGCTTCTTTGCGTGGTTTCTGCTTCCTTAGCTTACCCCGATCCGACCGACGACCGGCCAGTCCTGTTTGCATGGTTTCTTTCTCGTTTTGAGGCTTCTTTCACCATTCTTTGCATTCGTGCTGAATTTGCACTAACTTTATCAGTATGCATGCATGAGTAACCACATGATCCAACGAAAGATATGCCACTGCCGTTGGAAACTTACTGGTGAGTTTCTAACTTAACTCAGAGCACTGCTGTAAAACAACTCATCACGGTCAAATTTTTGGATAAGAAAAAAAATTGCTAAACCAAATAGCATGTTCGTTCGACGAAACAATTAAAACCCCAAAATTTCACCGGCATCATCGTCAATTGAAAGCATTTCCCTCAACCATCAGCAGCATAACCTCCTCATGCAAATGATCCGACTCGGTTGAGGGCCAATCGACGACCTACCTCATCTCTGCTCTGCTGCACGGCCAAAGCCACAGTTGCATGGATTTCTCTGCCTACTCTGCCTGCCATTGACGACGGCCGCTGCGAAGAGCTGCGCATCAGCTCCGCTTGTCATTCATACTGTGCCCCACCCACCAAGTCCTTCTCCGTTCCCGCGACTACATACACGTGAGATGATGGATCATCCCGCCGCCAACCAAATCGCAGCATCAGCGTTATTGTTATTGAATACGAGAGTGACTTGGTAAGTGTGCACTACAGTAGTATATGTGTTGGAAAAAAGTACCACACCATAGCCGGACAATGAACTCCGACTATGCAAGGCACAGATATCAGTCCTACGCCGATGAGGGGAGCTACGGGCGCGCAGGAGAATGATAATAATGAGGCTGTTCTCTGCGTACTACTCCAATCCGTTGGTTTGTTTTTTACTCGGGTTTCTGTTCCATTCATACGAGTTTTAGCGCTGGTTGGCGAAGCTTAAGGAGAACTCTTTTGGTTTCTATATTTAGTCCCAATAGCGACGGAAGAATTTATAAAATTTTCGTCTACAAGACTTAAAGTTTTGATTTTCTTAAGAAATTTATATCTCGTCAGCAATATTTTTTTTTTTTGAAAATAGACGTAAAATTTTTCAAAAGTCCAAAAAATACCATTTAGGAGTTTTTTATAGTTATAAAATAGAAATTGGAAAAACTATGATCTACCTTATAGAAAATTTTCAAAATATTTTTTTTTATTCAACCATTTTTACTCTTTGAAAGGTGAAAATGTTACGATTGCATTAGTTTTCGTTAATGACTTACGACCGATAAAATAACCAATCCTGCGTTATCGATAATCGGTAGTATTTCAGCTGTAACTGAAGAACAAAAAATAACGTTGCGACGCGTCGTCGTGAAATTTTCACCATCAAAACTATAAAAATCAGTGAATAAGCAAAAAATGTCTTGAATTTTTCTATGCGGTAGGATACAGTTCTTACAATTTCGCTGCCGTGGAAAACTTTTTCCGCAGATTTTTTTTCTGGATTTTTGTTGGGGAAAGAGTAAATGCTCGTTTGTAGTATTGACAGTTGCGGATTTGAGACCCCCTTTGTTTAGTCAATATGTTTAGCCTAATATGAAATTTGTTTCAGTTCTCCTAAGTTTTTTACTTTTTTTCTTGAAAGAAAAAAGTTAAGCTTGACTGCAATACAGCCAAAAAGAAAAGACTTTGTTTACTGTATTACTGAACAAAGTTGCTTATATTTTCATAACAATTTTTTGTTCTACAGTTCAAGAGTTATGAAGCGATGTTCTAGTAAATCTGAAAATTTTCCTTGAAAGTGAACTAGAATTTGAAAATTATTGTTTCCCCCTCAAAGTCCATTCCCTAGGTTCGCAAAGGAAAATTAATGAAATTTTGGGAACTTTTGGCTCATTTCGTCCACTTTATTTGGGATCCAATCTGGTCAAGTAATGTTGCACGTTGGGCCCCTCTATTCCTGGTGCCGGTAGGGTTCTTGAAGAGAACAGATTTCACTGCACAGTTGTTCAGTATCCTTGCGATATATGTGCCAGCCCACCGTAGTCTCCCAACTTTCGTGAAATATACGGTGAGAATTTCTCCAAGTAGTCCCTGTCCCTGCAGCTATGGTTCATACGCCTGTGCCACTCTCCGCTTTTCGTTTGCACTCCATCAAAAATCGTCAGTAACACCTTGCGTTCAAATACGGCAAGCGCACGTATGTCTTCGGTAAGCACAATCTCAAGTCCGTAGTGGACTACCGGTCTGACTAGCATGCGGCGGCGTATGCTCCTTGATCGAAGCGTCTTGCGGAAAGAAAAGTAGGTTCAACTTTTGTTAAATCTCCTTACACGTATTATTGTTGGCGATGATCAAATATGTGAACTCATCATCAACCACTTCACTTCCAGTTCATCGCCGTCAATAATCACTGTCCATAGGAGATGAACGT
Organism: Sabethes cyaneus; assembly: GCF_943734655.1. Taxonomy (NCBI): domain Eukaryota; kingdom Metazoa; phylum Arthropoda; class Insecta; order Diptera; family Culicidae; genus Sabethes; species Sabethes cyaneus. The sequence continues at coordinate 205,763,032 of NC_071354.1, read as the reverse complement.
TGTTTTCTCTGTAGCCTCTTCCTACCATATATTTGGTTTTCGATGCACTGATTTGTAACTTAACCCTTCTAGCCTCCGTTTGTAATCTGGTATAGGTTGCCTGCGCTGTCCCCAAGGTTTCTAGTAATGACGTCTAGATTGTGTGCGAAAGCTAGGAGTTGTCCATTTTTGCTGAAGCTCGTTCCTCTCGTTTCGATACTCGCTCACTGGATCACACCTTCAGTAACGATGTTGAATAACATACAGGACAGTCCATTTCCTTGCCGGCGTCCTCTATGTGATTCGAAGGAATTGGAGAGTGCCCTTCTAAGCATCACTCTCTCCAGGGTAGCTTTGATCAGCCGTGTCAGTTTGTCTGGAAAACCGTTCGCGTGCATTATCTGCAATTGTTGTTCGCGCTCGACTGTATCACATGCTGCCTTGAAATCAATGAAAATATGATGCGTGGGCACGTTATACTCCCGACATTTCTGGAGCATTTGTCAGAGAGTAAAAATTTGAGCCGTAATAGCCTGGGCCCCCGTAAAACCCGCCTAACGCTGTCTTACGTTACAATATCTGGTAGAGCACCTTATAGACGGCATTGATCAACGTATTGCCGCGGTAATTACAGCAATTTAGCCTATCGCCCTTTTCATAGACAAGACATACACCACCGTTCTATCCTCTGGTAGTTTCTCCTTCTTACAAACCCTTAATCTTATCCAGTGAAATGTCGTTGCTAGCGGTTCTTTGCCGTTTTTGTAGAGTTCAGTCGGGAATCGGTCCTTTCTAACAGCTCTATTATTCTTCAGTTGACCGATTTCTCGCCTCGGCCGATCTCTTCGAGTTCGGGAGCCGGCACGCTATTGTCGTTTGTAGGTACTCCTGGGTTAACTTTCGTTGCGTCGCCTTCTGTTATATTTATATCAGCACTGTCCATTGCAAAACTGTTTCCACCTGTTGACCACTTTGCGCTCGTTTGTGACCAGGTTTTTGTCCTCGTCTCAAGGCATATCAGGCTTTGGTGTGTATTTGCGAGTTTGGTTCACCTTATAGAACTTTCGCGTCTAGCTCTTCACTGCTCTCATATAATTGGACATTGTCGCCATGCATTCTCCACACCTTTTCGCCTTTATGACAAAATTCCCACAGTGCCACTATGCCAAACTTTTGGGATTCTAACTGATCGCGAAGCACTCTGTCGCCACCCAAGAAATCTTGGGTTTTCTTGATTTTTCATAGTATGTTTGGTTGGAATAGATTGCGTTACTTGGGCCACATTACCGAGTCTCGTGATGGGGCTGTCATCTTAGCTGTACTGGCGAGACAACACATTTCTTAATTTAGCCGCCCGCTTCGGATCAGACGCTGTCATGAGCCGCTCCTAATCAGTAGTACAACCGCGCATTTGGTTGAGGAATCATCAATCCACCAAGATGCTCATGGCTGACAAGGTTATTCCTCGTTGCTACTTTCAGCGTTCGCAGGGGTGCTTCCTTCCCTGTCGGTATACGACCTTAGTTTCCACCGGGGTTAGTTACCCGATCTCTGATGTATGGATATCAGTTGCTGGATACGAGGCCAAGAACCACTTATTTAATTGGCCTTACCAGATCTCGCCAGATCCCGCTTCACTTGGTCTTGCCATCTCCCTCACTGTGCCCCTCTTCATCTTGTTCCTTGCGGATTCGATGCGAAAACCATTTTTGCAGGATAGCTGGCCGGCATTCTAGCAACATGTCCTGCCCAATGTATCCGTCCAGCTTTAGCCTCTTTAGTGGATACTAGGTTCGCTGCAAAGACACGCGAGTTCATGGTTCATTTTTCGCCTCCATACTGCGTTCTGCTGTACGCCGTCAAGGACGGTTATTAGCACCCGCTGTTCGAAAACTCCGAGTGGTTGCAGGTTCCCCTCTAGAAACGGTCTAATTAGCGTTTTGTACAATGTGCACGTTGTACGGTACGGAGACTCAGATTGTTCGACGGCAAGTGTTTGTGAAGTTCGTAGTAGGCACAACTTCTGATGACGCCTTTTGTTGTCCTCTGTTCCCAGTGAGCCAAGGTATACAGGTCAACTACCTCGAACTCATCCGCGTCGATTGTCACGGTGCTGCCTAAGCGGACCCTGTCGAAGCGAGCGGGCTCTGTTCCGCCCGCCAGCATATACTTCGTTTTGGACGTATTTGTCTTCAGTCCAAACTTCTCTGCTTCGTGTTTCAGTCGGATGTACTGACCTTCCACCGCATTAAATGTTCTGCCGACAGCATCCACGTCGTCGGCAAAGCAAATAAATTGACTGGATTTTTTGAAAATCGTGTCTCGCATTTCGGTCGCCGCTTGTGTTGTAATACCTTCAAGTGCAAGGTTGAATAGCAGGTAGAAAAGACCATTTCCTTGTCGGACTCCCTTGCAAGATTCGTATGGGTCCGACAATCCACCCGATAATCCAACTCTCACACAGCACTAAATCCCATCCATCGTAGCCATAATAAGTCGTTTCCGTCAAGAATTTTTCATAGCTCTTGTCGGTTTACACTATCATATGCGGCTTTGAAATCAATGCACAGATGATGCGTGGGGACTTGGAATTGACTATTGGCGACAGTCGAAGGAAGATAACTTGGGAAAGCACTTTGTAGGCAGGATTTAGTGTAGTGTTCGCTCGGTAGTTTCACGCTTCTCGCCTCTCTTGTAGATAGAGCAAATAACCCCGTTTTTCCACTCCACCGGTAGTCGTTCCGTATCCCAAATCCAAAGACCAGTATGTTACGCATTATTTAGCCATTCACCAAACGAAAGAATTTGTCGATTTGTTTACATTTTGCATTTACGTTCTTTTGAATGGTTGGCACTTTCGAATTCATATAGTCTTTTAATCACTTTTCTAATCGTACGTACACCTTCTTCGGTCATGGTCTTCGGTCTTGGCCAGCCGGCTCTGACCAATGTCGCTGGTGACTATTCCCTTCATCATCAGTTTCCGCTCCATTATAGCCCACTACTTTTATGTTGGGCGGAACTGGGAACAATTTGGTACATGTATGACCGCATTTCAAGGTCAAGACTAAAAACTTGAGATTAGTCTATAACAATTTGGTAAATCCAACTCTAGGATGAACTGAACTCCATTGTCGTTGTACCATCGTAGCTTGTTTTTGCTGTACCGGCAGTTGGCTATTCCTGGCCAAACTGGATCTACGTGGGTCCTGACAAATGATAAAATCTATTTATCACAAAAACGCTGATTTTCTTGGCACAAGAACAGTTCTCTGGTTGATCATTAATTTTTTCGCGAACTTATCCGCAAAAGCAAATAGGTTTTATTACACACTTATGACACGTTGCAGCGTTTGCGGGACAAAATCAGTAACCATTTTTGCCGTGCGAACTAAGTCCTGTTTCACAAATGTTTTGGCAAATATCTGGGAAAATATGTGATATGTTGGCATAATTTCTCAGTTGTATGTCAGGAATTTGTAGAAATAGGAACTGATTTACATAATAAGAATGGTGTCCCGTAACACTGAAATGTGTCTTATAACGGTTGTTACATATCGTAAAAGAAATTTCGTCGTAAAAAGCTTTTCAGGTTTCAACCTTAACCATCACAATGTACTAGGTTATACTGATAGAGTGACTAACCGTGAAAAAATTCAGTTTAAAAGTTGATAGTTTTTAAACTATCATGACATAAATAGTGTTTTATTTTATGGTGCAATTTCCTTTGTTGATCAAACCGGGAAATCAATTCTAAGCTATAACTACCGAGTAAAATTTAAAGCATATTAAACTATTTCGACCGAATGGGAACGTTGATCCCGTTGCATTGTTCAGCAATTTTATCACGCCGATGATCGCTACAATTCAGCTTGCAGCCAGCCCCGGCAGTTAGCGCAGCTCGTAATCATTCCTCACTACCATCGAATTACCATTTTTAATAAGTCGCATCCCATTCACCATCTTTTCATACAAAGTACACTGCTAACGGCAATAAACCAGCCAACCACAGAGAGCTGGAAAAAAGCATCCAGCAGGAGCGATCAGCACGCCGATGAAATTGATTTTAAGTGCAGATATGCATATTCAAAACCATTTCCCGGCCTTGCCAATATGCAACCGCAATCCACCGCCACCATCACCACCACCAAACACCGGCGTACGTATTTCTCGTGGTCTGTGACTAGATGCTAACAGCCTGGGTTGGCCGTGCCGGTCGTTAAAAATGGCGAAGATGACGGGGGACGTCGTCCGACGACGGGACGACGACAGCGGCGACGATGTGGTGACTACGACCGGACCTCAGCCATCATCAGCGGCACACTGTACAAAACGACGCCATAAATGTGGAATAGTTTGCAGTCGCGCACCACACCGAGGAGGAGACGGAGAACGAATATGCAAATGAGTTACTGTTCCAGGAGTGGTTAGATTAGGGTGGTTCCATAGACCAATTGAGACATCGTAGACCCCATTGAAAGGATGAAAAGAAAAATGTTCTCTTGAAAGAGAACTTCATTGTATTTTCGGTATGACTATTCAACGAAGTAGTTCACAAGGTCATCGAAGATAGACAGCTAGGAACTCGTCTTAAATTGGTCGTAAATCAAAATTTACTCGGCTGTATTGCTTGCTCTGTGGTATGTGCATTGTGTGCTGCTGCTATACACCACGATAATGCATCTTACTCATGCGACAAGCGCATTCGCTTTACGCGGCGATTGAACTCTGTGCTTCATCATCCCCCCCGTTCTAGGTTCTGTACTTTTCAACATATATTGAATTAATTTCTATCGTGGAATCACACACGAGCGTCACCTCTAGAGGTCATCCATTTCTTTGGGCTTTCTTTCGTCTGTTATTGTTATACAAAGAGTTGATAAAAGAATCAGCTGCGAACTAGTTTTGTTCCACGGAAAAAATGACAACAAGGCGTGACATGGACTCTTTGAAACGTAAATGTCGTTTCACTTCTCAGAACTAGAAACTTTTAAGTCGAAATTTAACTCGAAAGAGAACGGAAGAAACAACAGAAACGGTTAGTTTGTGCCATGACTGTCGAACGATGACGATGTTAAATGAATGCGGTTTTTAATAGATAACTATGTTAGTGGGAATTGTATAAGGAGACCCGACCGAATAAATAATTCAAAGAGGCTAGATAACACAATTCTGTTTAAACACTTGTGAAATTTGATACAATGACTAATGAAACACTTCATTACGGTTAAACAGTTGCAACAATATTTTACAACTTACTAATAAAATTTTAATCTTTATATTTTGTTCTTTTCTTTTCAGGTATGCTCACTGTTTTCACTACCCAAATTTGAAAATAGACGTAAGTTTACTTGTGGTTACGAATTTGATCTTGTTATGAATCAAAAAACAAAGTGGTCAAAGCGAAGAAAATTCATTCTGACACTCGAACAGCAGCAAGCAACAGATTGGCAAAAAAAATTCGGCTGCATTTGATATGCGATCCGCGCGAAGTTTGCTCCTTCCGCGGCGCAGCGCGGCGGTGCTAATTAATCCGACGATTACCGCAGATTAAGCGCGACTCGCTAAACGTTGGCTCATTACTAGGCCGCTGGCGGTTGGAAGGTAGGAAGATACGAAGACGAAACATTGCAGCGGCGAAGCGTGGAAAATGTGGCGGAGAGTTCTCTGCGAAGGGGCTACCTCGAACCAAAGAAATGCGTTTTTCGGCACGGAAGTTTACGATCTCGGGAACGGGAAACCCGGCAGCAAGCGGTTGGCCCCAAGAATCACCATTCATTATTGTGGTGGTGCTGATTGTGGGTCCGAGATACCGTCAACGTTCCACATTCAGTGATTTGGTGCTGCGAGTCTCGTTTGGTCGAGATAATTAATTTTTATTTCGTTTTTGGGTTATCAACCAGACTTCAGACTATCATCGCATCGGGTGGTGTAACAATTGCAATCGTTAACGATCGTTTTCTTTTTAAATTTTACAATCTCTTTGATGATGTTGGGAAATTGAACAAATGTGATTCAAACATAGAGTGCTACACTAGAATCAGTGAGCCCTAAAATCCTGTACGACAGTCCATTAATCACCTAATCGTTCACAGCCCGCACCGAACAGGTTTTGAATAAACAATTAGTTGCTTAGTACGCGTCGGTCGTTTGGGATCGCATGGTTGTTTGTCCTAAAAATAACAATGACAAATCGACGCAAATTTTTCGAAGGCCTGTTGGAAGCTCCAACGACTGTGTTCACTGTCGATTTAATACATGTACGGTATGGTTTCGCCTCCAATACCACGCGCGTTCGATGTAGGCTGAAGTAGAAGATCACCGAAGAGGATTTCTAGGAAGTAAATAATGTAATGTCAAAAGTACATTCATTGGTCGTACGTCAGCAAATAAATGGCGAACAGAAACGGGGAGCTAGCTGAATAACGTTTGTATAGAGCGAACGAATTAGAAATTGGAAAATAAAAACCCTTCTCAATTTTCTCGCCATTTCATAGGTATATAAAGGCTTAGAAAGGGAAGGTAAGGCTGTGAATTCAAAATCAAAAAATGGAAAAGGGATCATGTTACGAACGTTCGTAACTTACTCATCTCTTGATATTAGGAAAATCAATCTTCAATCGACCAGCAATTTGTCTTCGAATTGATTCACATCGAAGAAAAGATCGTATGTCAATTGATACTTATTTCCTTTTCGGTCACAATCCGGTTATCGAATCAGTGGCGAATTTAGGATCCGCTTCTGCGTTTGTCGGTCTTGCGCTGCCATTCTACAATCGCCCCTGTGCAATGTCTTGTTTTACCAGCAGTAAGAATCACCCAAGGCTTACACTGTGAGGAACGTGCTGCTCGAGCCAAAGATGCTGATACACCTTCGGATGGTCGCGAACGACTCGAGGCTGCTCAGCAATCAGCACTATCGTCGCGGTTGGAATGTTGGCAATACCGATGATTACCTACACGATAACGCACCGAACCGTTCATGGTATTCGTCGCGACGGTAGCACAAGGCATCACTGCCAAGAGATTGTGTTGTGTGATGCACGCTCCGATACTGGAATAATGTAATGTGATATCCCTGTTCCAGGAGTATTCAACCCCCACAGCCCCTTAAGATGCGAGTACGCGTCTTGCACAGCTTTATGATATACGCCGACTATATCGATCTGTCCGCAAACCCTGGAAGCATGTGAATTATCATAACAATAGTACCACTTCTCTGCACGCCTACGCTTCGATTCGAGTGATACCTTTCATGCTGAATACCTGCTAAATAGCTTACTTCAAACCATCGAATGTCACAAACGGGTCCGATATCTCAGCCGCTATTCTAACGGCTAATTTTGAACCATCAAGGGTTTTGTTTAGTTGAAAATGCATTTTCTAGCATAATCCTACCACAGCTCATTTCATTCAATTGAATCGTACGCCGCCTTGAAGTCTATAAGGTCGTGGCTGAGTATGCAAGTGAAATTTCCTGAATGTATCGAAGATCTGTCACAAGGTGAACGTTAAGTTCGTCGTGGAGCGTCACTGCGCTGATATGCGCCAACAAAGGTTTTTCTGCAACGGCCTCAGTCTTCTAAATAGAATGCGGGAGAGAATTTTGTACACTCAAGTATGCAGAGTTGGAGGGAGTAATTCTCCGACAATTGCTGCATTCGAGTCGATGACCCTTTTCGTAAATAGGGCATATGAGACCTTCCAATTAGTTCCTAGGTAGATGGCTAGAACAGTAGTAGCACTTTTCCTACATGTTCGCTCAAGAATACTATTCATTGTTTGCTAGATGTGTAGGTCATCGCGGTCTCGATGCGACTTTGTGCCGCAACCTATTCCCACCCCAAAACCGGAAGTTATATACTGCGATGCACAAAATGAAAATGATTCTAGGTCGAGAGTTTCTCAATTACCACAGAGTGCCAGAGTATCGTATCTGGACCGTTTGTCCCTTGAAAATGGCACAAAGTAGCCGGACTATCGTACCTGGACCGTGTGTTCCTCCAAAATGGCGCTGAGTGGCCGGAATAACGTATTTGGGTCTGGTATCCTTACAACTTGGCACTGAGTTGTCGGATGGTTACTGCTGGTCCACACAAATTGGTAAATTACCCCACAATTAGTCTCTCCGAAAATCCACAAGTACTGACATGTACGGATGAACGAAACGCGTAAAGTCGGTGGATTAGCTGGATTCTGCTTCTGGCGAACGACGTGGACGGTGATTGCTAGCTGGTCACAGCGGACACAACCCAAACCTGACTGCGTAGTCTGAGGTTTGCGTTTCCAGACGAATTTTCTAGTAGTAGTAGTAGGGGAAAGCCACCATCATTTCAAGGACTTGCCAATGTATGTAGGTAGAATTACAGTAGATCCTAATTTGATTATCAAATGAATTTCACACTAATGCTGTTACAGAAGGGCCAAAAGGGATGGGGCGGACCCACAAGCAGAGGCACTTGTACGCATTCCGGGGTTATAAGAGTCGCCTTGCAGCATTAGGATCCTTCCATGTAATAATCAATATCGCTGTACCAACTTTAACCCACGTGATGATTTGTTTGTTTTGAGTTGAGAAGTGCCATATTTGCTTCAGACCTTAAGGATTCAGGTTGGCAATCCACTCCATCATCCAGCCTTCCACATTTATGATATCAATAATAACACTATTAATAATATGATATTAAGAGGAAATGTGGTATATATGGGTATATAATGAAGTGTGGTATATAATAGAACAATCTCACCAGCAGTCCTTCGTCTGAAATAGAATAGCGTCCTTTGAAGTTCCATAAGTGCTTCTAATACTTAATTTAATTTTTTCATTCTGGTATCCATGTGCAGTATTAAAACTCGTTTTGGCCAAAGTTTTTACATAAGCTAAAACGAAAAAAAAAATAATTAAAATAACTAAATCAGGCTTACCTATTAGCAAGGCCGTGTGGCTCCGCCGTCTGCCCAAAACCCCGGTTTTGACATCAGGCAGCCGGGAACCACCCAGCATCGCACCTTGGCTACTCAGAGCATTACCAGGTATGGCCACGTGGAGGCGCTAGCTAGGGGCTTGGGATGGCTAGAGCTATATAGGACGCTCCTCATTTACCTTCCCCATTTCATACCCTGCGTTTCCAGACGAATTTTCTAACCATAAACTGAGCACTAGGTGGGATGAATACATTCTCGGATGCTGCAAGCGTTCATACTGTACAGCCCTCTTTCCTACTTGAAGTCCCGTAAGTAAACTGATGCTTGAAATAGTCACTATTCCACAACCGAAACTAGCGCGTGTTCAGCAGTTGTATGTCCCGTAATCCATAATGCTGCGGACAAGTGCACAATGAAACGATTTAAGCACGTACATGTTCTGGAATGCGTTGGTGTTTCTTTTCGCGAATCCAAGTATTGAGTTTGTTGAATTTGGTTTTGGAATCAATAGTAACTCCCAAGTCCTTTATGGTCTGCATTCGGCTCTGTCCGATAGAGTACTCGTTTTGTAGGTGCTCACGTAGACAGCTGACATTAACTTGCATACCATTTGGAGTAAACCATCGTGAAAAAGAGTCAACATCGCTTTGGAGAGTACAGCAGTCAAGTTGTTTGGTTTTAATTTCACGGAATATCTTCAAGTCGTCGATGTACGTCAGTTTAGATGAGCTTAAAACGCTGCCCAGCTCATTAACGAAAAGTACAAATATCAAAAGCTTTAGATGGCTACCCTGAGGCAAGCCAGATGGCAGCTTGAAACAAGACTAATTATTACCTTTGATTCTAACTAAAGCGGAGCGTTCGGTAAGATAACATTGGATGCACTGTGTCGTCCAGCTTGGCAAGTCCAAGCAGCTCGGTTTTTCTACTGCTAGTGCGTGTGGAACTTTGTCGAATGTCTTGTGCTAAAGTTAACGACGTGACTTCTACTTGCTATACTCTTGATCAGCGAGTTGACGAATACTATCAAATCTGTGGTTGTAGATCGTTTTTTCATAAAGTCATGTTGGTGTTCGGAAATTATTTCGCGCACTGCATGATACACAATATCATAAATCATCTTTTCAAGAGCTTTGAGGAGACTACTCAGAATTGAAATTCCGTGATAGTTTTTAATGTCCAGTCCAGATATTTCCAGCCTTGTGTATTGGAGTAACTGATGCAACCTTCCACATCGTTGGGAAAACGCCACGATCTAGTGACCAATTGAAGATTATTGACACGGCCGGAAGCGTGGCGTATTGCATCATATTTTATACGAAGTATAACCTTTATGCACACGTTCGATCAGACGGACAATAATCTTTTCTAGACTAGAATGACTAGAATCGATTGGATAATGGAAACTGCCCGTAAGGAAGTAGTACAATACGGTTTTCGGTCGCAACATACTCCCCCTCCAAAACCTAATGTTTTTACCTTTGTTATACTATAACAAAGGTTTAAAAATTGGTCGAAAAATATGAAATTGATGAAATTGAAGTCACATATACCAATCGATAGGGTTCGACGATTTGAGCAATGTCTGTGTGTGTGTGTGTGTGTGTGTGTATGTATGTAATGATTTTTTCTATCGCCTGTTTCTCAGAGATGGCTGAACCGAATGGTTCGCTATTACTTTTGTTTGAAAGGTGTTATTGTCTAGTAGATCACTATTGAGTTGTTTCGTGATACGACGTTTCGCTTAAAAGTTATAAGCAAAAATGTGAAAAATACGTGACACGGGTTTCTCCGGAACGACATGACCGATTTCAACGATCTTACTATCAAATGAAAGCCCTTATTAAAGCTAAATTGTTCAGGAATTTTTAATTGAAAACAAACAAGTAGTTTAAAAGTTATGCTTAAAGAAACCTGTTTTGACAAGGTAATAATTATCGCCTGTTTCTTAAAGATGGTCAAACCGATTTATGCGCTATTTGTCTCATTTGAAAGATAATATATCCTAATAGATCACTATTGAATGGTTTTTTGATTGGACGTTTAATTTGAAAGTTATGAGCAACCGTATACACCACACCAAAATTAACAATAATTTATAATGATTTTAACCAAGATAATTTACCAAATTTGAATTATTTTAATATCAAACGAGAGGTTTTGACACTACGAATATATATGCAAAATTACATAAGAAGTGGTTTTACCGGTTAAAAGATATTACCCCTCGAACACTCGCGCCAACTTTTGAAACACGATTACTCGCGCGCACAATAGCCCCAAACCAAAGAAAACGTGTGCACTAGAGTTTTGACTGGGAAAACTTGGTTTTAGGTTTATTGAACTTTTGGAAGAGTTTCTTGAAATTGAAAGCTCTATCGTCTGCTGGAATTTAAATTTTGATTAATCCCCCTAAAAGTGAAATAAAAAAAATATTTTTCTTCAGTGTCAATATAACACATTGATGTGTTCTGCAAAGTTATAGAGCATATTATTACAAGAAATTTTGCTAAAGACAGTAACCTTCTATCTCTGCAGCGAAGATAGAAATATTTTATTTATTGTATATGTATTTGTAAAATCAGTTTTTCTATTTTTGCTCTTTTTGTAATTGTTGTATGACTTTTTCATGTACTACAAAATTGTACAAATAGTAAAAATACACAACTTTGCTGAAAATACTATACCTCTATGTTTGCTTGTTTAGGATCTGTGGAACTTTGATTATAAAAAATACCCTAATTTTGACTCCGCATTACTCGACTACCAGCAGACGGATACATTTTAAACATTTTACATTTGCTGATAGTTTTGCTGCATAAATTTTCCGAACAATTTAAATTATTAATGCATTGAATAATTATGATATTTTGCTCACAATAAGTTTGTTGAAGAATATACGTTAGTTAAACAACGATTTGTAACTTTATAACAATATGGCGTTGAAAAACCTACACGTGTTGTATAAAATATAACAGCGTGAGTTAATAAAAATTGATGAAAATTATTCAAGAAAACTCTATTGATGTGAGTCAAATAGAATGGCATTACAGGAAACTATGCATAGTTCAAAAACCTATAAACTAGACCTTTACTAGACAATGTATATGCTAAAGGATAAGATTTCCACTTACAACTTACTTTTATTTGCACTTACTCAGATTAATAACAACTTACTTATCCTTACTCGGCAATTTCATCTATCAAAATTTAAAAGTGTTCCTATTTTGTTCAAATTTTGTAAATTTATTCAATTTTCAAAAATTTTATGTAAATCAACGCACTACGCAACGATAACCAATAGATGAATTATGTTCCGAAGGCGTGTCGATTTCTATCTCAAATAGCAAGTAAGACCGTATAACAAAGGTTCCTTTCACCACTAGGTGGATTAAATCGGGTTTTACCTTTGTTATAGTATATAACAAAGGTTTAGAAATTGGTCGAAAAACACGAAACTGATCCGAGGCCCGGAGGGCCGAATCACATATACCAATCGATAGAGCTCGACGAACTGAGCAATGTCTGTGTGTGTGTATGTGTGTGTGTATGTGTGTGTGTATGTGTGTGTGTGTGTATGTGTGTGTGTGCAGCTCATTTTCTATCGCCTGTTTCTCGGATATGGCTGAACCGATTTATGCGTTATTAGTCTCATTTGAAAGGTATTAATGCCTAGTATATTACTATTGAATTGCTTCGTGGTCCGATGTTTCGTTTAAAAGTTATAAGCAAAAATGTGAAAACTACGTGACACGGTTTTCTCCGGAACCACACAACCGATTTCAATAATCTTAGTACCAAATGAAAGCTCTTGCTAAATTATAAAAATTTTCGGGAAGTTTTATTGAAAACAAATAAGTAGTTTAAAAGTTATGCTTAAAAACGTGTTTTGACAATAATTTGACAAAAGGTAATAATTATCGCCTGTTTCTCAGAGATGGCCAAGACGATTTATGCGCTATTAGTCTCATTTGAAAGGTAATATAGCCGGATAGATCACTATTGAATGGTTTTTTGATTGGACTTTTAGTTTGAAAGTTATGAGCAATTGAAGTTACACGTTAAAATTTACATTACTTTATAGCGATTTTAACCAAGATAATTTATCTAGTTTCAATTGTTTTAGTATTAAACGAGAGGTCTTAACACTGCAAATGTATTTACCAAATTTCATAAGGATTGGTTCTACTGGTCAAAAGATATTTAAAAATGATTGATGAAATTTATTCAAGAAAACCTTAATGACCAAACCTTTAATTGGACTAAACCTTTAAAACAGAATAATATAGTAAAAATGTGTAATTTTTCAACGGATGTTTCTTTGCAGCAGTTAATTAATAAAATATAGCACATTTTCTTACACTTTTAGGGTGACTGTTAATCCACCTAATAGGGTGACACAAATTTTTGTTTTTTACATGTGTCCAAAAAAATAGCGTCTTCACAAAAATTCTAGAACACTAAAATAAGCAACTTTGCTGCATATAGTAACTATCTATCTCTTACTGGTTGCGAAATTTAAGGATTTGTTTGAAGAAACCACTTTAAAATCAAGCAAAGCAAAGCCATGGGTGTAAACGTCCTTCAGAACTTGACCCTTCTTTATCGACAGACTTCGCAGCCGGTTATTAGAGTACAGGAAAATTACGGGGCTAGGGAAAAGATCCTATTAACTCTGTAGCGACACCGATCAGTCGAGATTCGAACATACAATGACTGGCTTGTTAGGCTAGCATTGTACCCCGAAGCTAACAGCCACTTTAAAATCAGTTCTGCTCAAAAATTCTGTACACGATGTTTTCATTGTTTTCCTATATTCTGTAAAGTTCTGTTAAAATACACTCTGAAAATTGTTTATCGCTAGGATGCATATGGATGATAACTAGCACAGCGTTAACAAACAGTTGAATTAAATTCCGAAGACGTGTCGATTTCTTTATAATCATTTCCAGCTCAAAACGCTAAAAAAAGCCAGTTTTTACTCGACTATTTTCGATTGGAATTGGAATTTGAATGTGAAAATAGTTTCTTTCTAAATCTAATATTTGACGAGCAGCATTCCAAAAGGTCCAATGTGCAAATGAGAGATTCTCTTTGCGACTCGTCTCTTACGGTTATTACGGCGGCATAAATGCACTTGAATGCATCTATTTTGCATGAAACGGTTACTGGTGTTATTGGAAAGCTTATCCTTTAGAATAATTGGGTTGAAATGTATTTATGCCGCCGTAATAAGCATAAGAGAAGAAACGCAAAGAGAATCTCTCATTTGCACATTGGACCTTTTGACATGTTGGTCGAGATTTCCAGGTTTATCTGTAAGTAAAAAATAAAAAGGTTTGACAAAACGGGTCTTTTTTAAAAAGGAGGTACTTCCACTAATCGTATCACTAATGGAGGTATCAATCGGTACCAAATTTAAGATTTTTGCTTTCTGACCTAAAATGAACAATCTGACAAAATTTGGTTCAAATCCGTGAAAGTCGATTACACGGTTATCGGATACTTTGCATGTGTTGACTCCAATAAATAATTTTGAGATTTCACATCTGAATAACTTGAGAACGGCTGGGCCTAAGAAACAGTTTATATAAGAAGTTCAAAGTTAGTTAGTTCAAAGTGATGCGTATATAATTTGACTCTGTCAGTTTTATGAAAATTACAAATTCAAATACAAATCAAAAATAATATTTTAACTGAAAATGCCTATTGCAAATGACATATAAGATGGTATAACAAAGGTTCCTTTCACCACTAGGTGGATTAAATCGGGTTTTTTTTAAACTGTAAAGTATGGATGAACTACTCGAGACGGAACGGATAAACCGTGAAATCGAAGTGTACGAAATCGCAGATGTATGAAATCATCGTCTGGGGCAAGGGAAGCAAAAAGAGTGCTTGCATATGATTGTTTGAAAAATGAAAATTGAAAAACTTGACTTGTCAATCAATTTAGACTGCTTAGCATTTGCATAATGGTTACGTAATGGTACACAATTGCAAGACATTTTTCTCTACCTACCGATATATTGAAGATAAAATTTCATGCAAAAGATAAAAAGTTGTTGGTATTTGATTCTTTCATTTAAATGTTCATATTGAAATAACTGAATAGCAAGATTTCCTAAATGTGATTTTATTTCTAGAAGATAAGATTAGATTACAAATTGTTTCATATATTAGAATGCTAAAACTTTTTTGATTTAAAGGCATTCGAGGGTATCATTTGAGCAGTTGAATTGATTATCCAATGTTACGATTCTGATAGCACGCTTCTGAGAGAACCATCTGTTTCCATCAAATTCCAACGGTTCATCTCCATAATCATAGGTCTACTACTAATGCTACAGAAATAGCAGCTTCTATCGCGATTATCAATTTTCCGTCATTTGTAGCTACAGCTACCGATAAACCGACATTCCAAAGTTACGTAAAACCAAATGCCCTGGCGTGGAATAAATAAATCAAAACAAACGTTAGATTAACCTCTCCTCCCACAATTGTTCACCGCTGACACAAAAAAAATGCTAGCAAACTGAAATTGTCTAGCAATTGCGGTGGAGCGCTTGAATCGGTTGATTCGCGTGGAAGCTCAGTGAATCAACGCGCGGCAAAATAATTGCACTATTTCACCTGAAATCAGCAATTCTCAGCTGCGCCCCAGCAAGGCGGCGCGGCGGTCGACCGAGCTGGCTCTGATTAGCGTTGGTTTCGTTGTTGGGTGGGAAAATACTACCTATTGTTACTGGGCTGGTGGTTGCCACGACAAAATCTCATCAAAGTTTGCCAAAGTTTCTTCGCTTGCCATAGGTTGAAAAACGAAAAAACACTGAGAATTTGGAAACAGTCGCAGTTTAGCGGTTGGTACACACCTGCCATAAACTTTTGAGTTAACTTTTGTATTTGCCAAATTCAGTTGCATATAAAATATGTAATTTTGGTATTAAAAAAACTCAGCTTAGGTGAAACAACATGTTATTTTTGTGCATTTCAATACAATTCTGCTGTAGTAAGTCCCTTCTAACTTAACCACCCATTACATTTATTTGAAATATTTATGTAGATATAACAGGTCACGATTTGATTCATTATTAACTAATGAACCGGTCAATCCTGGCTAATGAGTAGCGAAACTGACAGTTATTAAGTCGCACCCCACGACATATCACGAAATCCCCATCAAATGTTTCCTCACCCCTCGAATGCTCATAGTTTCGAGATTTTTAAGCCGCTATACAGTAATATGTTGGGAAAATCAAAACTATTGGCTATCGAAATACCAAGTGTCAACCCCTAGTAGGCCGGCTTGGGGTGTTTTGTTATATCGATACGTGGGAAGTGCTACGCAATATCTACCTGTCTGGATGGCGGTAGGATCGTCATGTAGGAGGCGACAATGCCGCGTAGGTGCTCGCTTATTCTCTGCCCACGATCGAACCGTGGGAGTAACGGACGCTCTGGCGCTATGAGCACGAATTTTATAGATTCAATATTAAACGCATCCTTCGAGTTAGATTATTATCGCACATGCGCCATTGGTTAAGGCAGGCAGGCAGGCTGAATTTCGAAAGTGTAGGCCACATTCAATACAAGGATGGAATGATTTCAGCTTTTAGTCGTTGTTACCATCGACAGACTGATACAATGCTTTCAGCGCTTTAATTCGATTCAACTTGCTCAGCTAAATATTTGCAACCGGAGTTGATTGTCAGTGCGAGGGAAGCATTGTGACTATACAGATGAAAATAAAACGAAACCTATGCAACAGGCTCGGTCCAGCTGAGCGAATGCATCTATCAAGTTCTCGCTAAATTCAATTTAAAGTACTTGATTTAACCGCCAGCATCATCATCAGGCAGCTGAGCAATGAATGCCACGTTGATTTCCATGAATAAACTTTAAATCAAATTACGGCTCAGTTTATATTTCTCCTGCTTCGCTCACGTTATGCACTTGCAATGGTGTAAAAGTTCTATTTGTAGATATTTAATGCACTATATCCATCTACTCGAATTATCACTCGCAGCATATGCACTATGCTGGTGTGGGTTATCATCCGGCAGTTATCAGGAAATAGAAACCACACTCCAATGCTTTGCTGGAAACCACCAAAGGAAACTAGGCAAAGAAGTGTAATCATCATTGTCACGAGCAGAAACACTGAATTTCACAAACGTAGTCGGTTGTTTATAGTTTCGCAGTTCCCCCAGGCATACCTGATCAAAGATTTGTTTGTGCAACTACATGACTTTGCTTCTAAGGCTATCATCGTCGCACTATTTATTAATAATATGCTTGGAAATAAAAAACCCGTTTTAGTGTCAAAAGAACTTGCTTTACAGGTTGAGGTTACATTTTTGTCTTAAAAGATTATTGGGAAAAGCTCTCTGTGTATAGTTGAAGTTTTTAGTCATCTTGCAATAGAAAACGTTCCAGGCGAGTCTGACAATCGGCATGAGACAATCTTTTCCAACTCAACTAAAATTGAGCAATATAGTTGGCTGTCTCTCGGGATCTTTCACTGCTCATTCAAGAATCCCGCAGGGCAGTCTTCTCGGTCCTTTGTTGTTCATCATCCATAAGATTCCTGGACTAAGTATTGCTCTATCTTAAGTAAATACTTAAGATAGAGTAACACTTAGTTCTGCAATCTTGTGGATAATAATTGATTCTAACAATGCCCCATGCCTAACATTTTCGAATTTTGCTTGGGAGAGGTGTCATAGTTAAATAAGCAAATTAGGTGCACTGAGTGCAGGGCAGCCCTACCTCTTCATAGCATCTTATCATTCTTCCGTGAGCCCTGCAAAGCGATTTGATACCGAACGCCGCGGCTCGCCGGGACCCGCCGGGAGCCGTAACCTGAATATGTTTACGACATTTCAATAAATTTCGCAACATGAACGCGATAAATTAAAACAATGTTTACCAACTATTTATTGGCTCAGGTGTCAAACGTTACATTAAAATAAGCGATAAACACAAAATAAACTGAGATGCATGAGAGAGTACTGTGGCTGTGCTGAGTAAATTTATTGTCGCGCAAAATTGGGCTGCTTCCAATATGTACAATATGCGTTACAAAGTAACGACATCTGTTGCATTCAACAGGGAAACATCGATAGTTTCAAGCATACTCTCACGCATGGCGCATGATGAAACACTAGCGCCAACTTCTGTTCTTTATTATCAGAAACTAGAGGCGGTGTCCTGTAGGGATTATAGCAAAAAGAAACGAATAATTTCGCGTAATGCACCCGTGTGCAAAGCGTGTCATAAACGTGAATAAAAGCTGGTGCACCCGAACTTTCAAAAGAATGTTTTGGCCTGGAAAATCAAGTAATCATAGGATGGCGAATCCGTTATTGCATATCGCCGAAAATATCGGCTGATTAGGTTGAAAACTCTTGACTTTCAGGTGCAATTGGAATTTAAAATCAACCTCGAAATTGGACTATTAGATATGGATTAGATATGGAACTGAATTAGAAATTAGAGTTGAAATGGGACTTGATATAGGCCAATAAATTAGTCTTGAATTTGAGCTAATTGGAACTGAAAACTTTATGTCAAACTGAACTACAAATGGAATTTGAAATTGAACTTAAATTTGGAATAGTAATTTGGAATGGAAGTTTTACTTGATATTAGACATGAAATCAATTTGAAATTTTCATTCGATATTCAATTAAAGTTGGACTTGAAATTGGATTCGAAATTTAAGTTTAAATTGGACATGAAATCATGAAATTAGAATTGAAATTATGCTTGACATTTACGTCCGTAAATAGGATTTAAGTTGGACTTGAGATTAGAGTTGGAATAACATGCATGAAAGTGCAGGGAACTCCCCAGCAAACACCAACTCGTATAACAATGTACGAAAATTATCGTTATTGACTTTTAATAAATTCAGTATCGTAAACATAGATTAATGAAACGCACATAAGTTTATATTCTATCGTATTTGACGATAGCAAGTGATTGACCTACGACTTTCAGTACAGAATTGTATAGCATAATAAAACTAATCGCTTTGAGTTGGATCTTATCGCATAGAAAAACTTATAAAGTTGAATTGTTAACATATATTTTGTAGTACGTATAAGGCCTCCAAATTAGTACGCATATGCTAGTTTTGTGCATCAGATACGATTTTTCAGGGTATATATAGGTACAAATAATTCATTTATTGCTCTGATATGCATAGGAAAATGTTTACTGGGTCATACTACCTTCATAGAAGATACAGGAAAACAGATGGTATCGTGTTAGTAGGGCAAGGCAAACAATGAGGAGCATAAGAAAGCCTTACTCAATAATAATATTTAAAACGAATACACTAGAGTCGTTCTTTTCGAGGTGCTTATGCGGATTTACGCAGTTATACAAGAGTTTTGGAATTTATGCAGAACTTACCCGCACTTGAGTGTCTACAGTTTATCAAAGATGAATATGTAATAGCAAAAGTGAAATAAAATGGAGTATATATGAGCAAAATTAGAACAATCTCACCAGCAATCCTCCGAATGAAATATAATTGTGCCACTTGAGTTTCCATCAGTGCGTCATATATCCAATAATTAACTTAATGTTTCCTTCTGATATCCATGTGTACATTATTTAAACTTGATATGGCCAAAGTTTTCACTTTACAGTAGGAGATGCTTGATGAGTTAAAACGAAACAGGCTTACCTACTAACAAGGCCGTTTGGCTCAGCCGTCTTCCCGAAATCGCAGTTTTGAGGTCAGAAAGCCGGGAGCCACGCAGCATCGCACCTCCTAGCTTAGCTACTCAATAAAGTATTACCAGCTATGGTCACGTGGAGGTGCTAGGTAGGGGCTTGGGATGGCAAGAGCTATGTTGGACGCTTCCTCATTTACCTTCCACATTTCATATTCTTTGACTCCAAATAGGAATTCCAATTGTACTAGAAATTGGACTTGAAATAAGGGTTTAAATTTAACTTGAAATTAAACTTAAATTTGAAATTAAATAGTGTTTGAAATTGCCCTTGATTTTGGACATCAAATAGTTAGAACTAAATTTGGAAATTGACACGAAATTAGACCCGAAGTTTTATTTGCATTTTAGTAAGTAGGATTGAGATATATTATCTTACTGTCTCGACACGTTTTACCTCTTTTCTGTTACCTTTTTCCTCTTTTCCAGTCATGTTTCGTTTTTTCTTCGTTTTCTTTCCTCGCTTTCCTTCTGTTTCCTTTCGTTTTTTGTCTTTCTCTCGTTTTTTCTATGCCATGTTCTCTGTTTCATTGTTCCATTTTTCTTCATTTCCTATCCCATTTTTATCTTATTTTCAACCCTGTTTTTCCTCTAAATGTTCACTCTTTTTTGTAATTTTTTTCCAGTTCTCCAATTTTTTCTTCCTTTTGCTCGAATCCAGTTTTCGTATTTTTCTTATTCTTTTTTACCTTATTTGCTTCTCCTTTTTCTATCGTTTTTAACGGCAATGTTCTTTAGATGCCTCGTTTTTTCTTTTGTATCACGATAATTTTGTTTTTATGTCCCTTTTTTCCTTGTAATCTCCGGTTTTCATGCGTTTGTAGTCTTTTTCTCTTCAACTTTACCTTTTTCTTTGGTCCGTTTTTCCTGTTTTTGTCCCATTTTGTCTCCTTTTTCTTCTATAATATCCCGCTAAACCTCTTTTTACTGTTTTCCTCATTTTCTTTATCGGACTGTTCTTCTTTTTTATTCTTATTTGTCCAGTGGAATTAACATTTTCTCGCTCTTGTCTCTTTTTCCCTCTATTAATTTTTCTGTTTTTTTCACCTTTGCTATTATGTCTTTTTTCTTTTTTATCTCGTCTTCCCTTTACTTGTCTTGTTTTTTCCTCTTTTCCTCTCTCGTTTTTCATTATTCTGCCCGCAGTTTCCTTTTTCTCTTCCCTTCCTGGCCTGTTCTTCACTCTTTTCAGTTCTGATTTTGTTCTTTTTTCTTCTATTTTCCGTTTTTCAGACCCTTTTTCTGTTTTCCAGTCTCGTTTTTTATTTTCTGTACCGTTAACTCCATTTCTGTGTTTTTGTTTTGTTTTTGTCTGTTCTGTTTTTCGTCTTATTATGTACTGCGTTTCCTCCTTTTCTGTCACGTTCCGTTTTTCGTTTTATTCCGTTTGCATTCCGTTTTAATTTTTTCCTCCATTCGTCGTTTTCTGTCCTAGTTTCTTAATTTTCATACTCCCGTATTTTCTCCTTTTCTATCCCGGGTTTTTTCGTAAACAATTTGCGAACATAAGAAATCTTGTTGGTGTACGAGGAGACTTTGTCACTTTTTCTGGCGTACTTCCCAAGCAAAGACATCCAATTGGTCTATGTTTATCGTCGTAAGGAATGTTCGACCTGTTAGGACGGGGAGACCGTCATTTTTTTTTCCTTCAAGGAAAGTAATCACAGTACAAACAGATGGTGCTTACCAGTCGTCTCTGTCTATGTAGCAAGGCGATCACGAAGAAAATGTATGGGGACATTTGCCCTTGAAACTTTTCGTTAATGTTCACAAAAATAATGACTGAAAAAGAAAATTATAATAGAAACCACATAATTGCTATCATCTATTATGAGTCGATTGGTATCTTATCCATGTAAATTTAGTCATAATTGGCAGAGCCATGCGTCCAAAATCTTTCATATTTTTGTGACGATAATTATAATCTAAATTATGGAATGACACCTAGCAGCGGTAAGACGTTCCCCTACGTCAAAGGAAACGGCTAAAATGTAACAGCTAATAGTGATCGCTACAGTGCCATGATCAGCAACTTATTTATACCACAAGTGAGTATTTCAAATGTGGAGGAACTCTAGTTTCAACAAGTCAGTGCAACATACCAAACTGTGTGGGCCACAACTGACGCAGCGCGCTTCGCTGAACGAATAATTTTGCGTAATGGACGCGTGAATTGACCTTGACCCCCAAGAGCATGCGATTTCACATCGCTGCGGGTTAATTTTTTGTGAGGTTATGTGCAGCTTCTGGTCTACGCCGACAAACCGCAGTCGATTGACTTCTTGGAAGACAGATTCCACAATATCATTGCAATTGCTGCAAAAAGCTATTGAAAATTGTGCCTCTCGATTGGACTTCTTCCGAGCTAATCAAAATATCCATATTAAGAAATAATATTGTAATAAAAATGGCAAAGAATTCTCTTTCGAATGGAGCCAAATTTTGACATTTATCTGTGTATTATTTTAATTTAAAATTCTATGTCTACAGAAAAACACCCTGTATTATATGCTATGTTGAGTTACATAGTAATATCGATGACTAAATGTCTGGAACTAAGTCCTAACCGTTCCACATCATTAAATTAATAATCCAACAAGCGGACAACAGGGGACATTCCACTTTGTTAGGCGACAGACAAAAACTGACACAGGTGTAAAGAAACCAGCCAAGTGCCGTTGACCCTTACCACCTGATAAAGTCCGACTAACTGGCAACCGATGATGGATTGTTTCGGGTTATTTGAAATCGATTCGTACACATGAGGCATTTGGCTTCAATGAAACAAAAAATACCAGACCGATCTCATCATTTTAACTCTTACAACACCTGCCATAGCATGGCGACGAATCTGCCAACGTGTGACCTGGATTATTTGCCATAATTAGTCGATTCTCCCGCGTGCCGTACCCGGCCGTTTTTTCCATGGGGGAATGAGTTAATTCTACAGGCCCACAATCTGTCACTGCTACATTTCCCCCCTTTTAGAATGCACTGTGCACGGCAGTCAAGTCTGTCACATAGCACAGCAGAGCAGGGCAGCACACTTCAACTTTTCCAAATGACCTATAATATAGACATTGCCGTTAAATAGTGTTCGAATACCTTCTAATCCCGCTCGGTTCGCTACATACAGCCGTCATCGCCGAGCCTAGGGGCAGTCAAATGCTGCTTCCACTCTGTATGTGGTCGTCTATTTTTATGCGTTCTTTGTGTTGCACCGCGCGATGGCTCTTTTCCTCCTATTCAGAGTTTTTTTTTTCTTGTGGTTGGTTATACATTCATGGCATAAGCCCCGGTTCGGGTCCGGTAGAATGACACATCGGTTGAAACGACACGAATGTGATTTAATTTTATTTCACTCATAAATGTGTTCACATTTGTTGGATTGATTTACTTCCTCGAGCGCAGCGCGCTGGTGGCTGGCTGGCGCTTGATTGGTTGGTTGGTTGAGCCTCTTAGATGGTAATTGCACTTTGCTAGCTGGCTAACAGGAGCGAACAGCGAAATTTGTTTTCGTTTTTTTAGAAAATTTATATCCGTTGAAGCCTACGATGAATGATTTATATTAACTATACTTTAGCTAAATATTCCTAAGTACGACAAATAAGCAAAACAAATCTGTGTTAGTTCTTCGATGAACCCATTTCCTGCAGAATCTCTCTGAACAAAGCTATCCATAAAACTGACTAGAACTATCAAACCTGACAAAAACAATTTTATTTCGAGTCTCTTTTCGTGGTCTTCCGTTCTATGGCTCCACTTCGCAGATATTTCGAACACTATCCGACAGAAATCGAGCTACATTTATGTCACCTTCTCGCGAAGTGCATGCTGCATCACAACCTAACGGTAAATTGAATTTGATTGCCTCTTTCGGCGTTCATGACCGTGCAGTGTGGTGGTGGTGCGGTGACATGACGGTATGGTAACCAGCTTTTCGAACTACAAAATACGGCACGTTGTTTACACCATTTTCACAGGCATAGTGTGGACAGCAAAACTGAGCAATTGAGTTGTCTTCTGGCCCAGCACACCCACACTTATAATATTTATTTAGATCACAAAAGCCGACACATGAATTTAACGAGTATATTATTAATGACTTTTCTAAAAAGTTGCATTGGGGTAACATCGGTTACCGTTTACAAAATCTGATATTTTTAGCATAAGCTGAAAGTATTATTGAAAAAAAAGAAGGACAACGGTGCAGTTGCAATTAATAGTCAAAGAATATCCCGTTGTTTATTATTCAATCCTATTCAACAGTAAAAAATCTCATCCAAAACAACATCCGAACATGTGAATGAGACAAAATTTCTCTACCTACGAACGAACACATCCTAGCATACGCAGCATGTCCTACAGCGTTGAACAACAAGTAACCGCGCCGCTATTCAAGAGCTGCCGTCACGCGTTCCCTCAGCATCACCGCGGGCGGATGCGTATGTAGAATAACAAGCAACCCGTAACAACCGGCAAAAACCAAAACAACAACCCGACACATTGGCTCTTTATTTTTAGAATACCCCACCGATTACGGAAAAACCAAATTGCGTCGCATCGTTTGTCCATCGCTCTATGTCACTCTGCGTAACCTAGGCGAAAGCAGGCAGGCAAGCAAGAGGACCTTGATCACTCTGCTTTGTTATTAACCTACCATCTAGCCAAAAAAATGTCATGTTTCCGCCCGGGATCGAACCGGGGGCCTTCCGCGTGTTAGGCGGATGTGATAACCACTACACCACGGAAACTGCGTTGCACCAAGGCCGGCCGAATGGCTACCATTTTTCACTTCTCCATCAGCTGTTTTTGCAATTTATGCTATTGCTGCTGCTGCTCTCCATAGTCATCCGCCGAGAGCTAGGCAGCATAAATTTCTCGTTCGAACTCTCCTCCGACAGCGCTAGACCGTTGTTTATATATTCAGAGACTCGTCGATGCATGCGTGGGCTCGAAAACAACACATTGGGTGCAGTAGAACCGATAACATTAGCGACTGCCAAACGATTT
The DNA here is from genome assembly GCF_943734655.1 of Sabethes cyaneus. Classification (NCBI taxonomy): domain Eukaryota; kingdom Metazoa; phylum Arthropoda; class Insecta; order Diptera; family Culicidae; genus Sabethes; species Sabethes cyaneus. The sequence goes on along the minus strand of NC_071354.1, from coordinate 205,738,370 downwards.
ATGGATGACAGTTATGCGCTCTTTCTGTTCCAAGCTACAAGTGCATATTGGATGAACGGAACCTGCTGCAGAAACAAACGAGTTTTGGTTTTAATTTGATTATTTATTACTCTCCCGGCAGGAGAATCGCATTTTAGATTTAGATGCCCACAGGGGTGTTCCCAGTGGAAGTAAAGTGTGCAATATTGTGCTGCATCAATCAAAGCGACAGATCGAGAGGCAATCAATTTTCGATTGTCAAAATCGACCTCATTTTCGTGCTCCGTTGTGTGCTGTTTTGTTTCCCGGTATTGATTTTTTCGGCACTCCTAACTTTTTAAACTGCATTGTGATTAATAACCCATGTGAATGAATTGAATGGTGGTGGTATGTTCGAATGGGAAAGAATTTAGAGGCCCCACATCACAATCGGTCTAGTTTGGTAGAGGCATAGTTTCTCTAATGATGACTCACCAACAACCAAATGCAGCTGCATGCATGCACCTGCATGAACTTTTCTTTCACAGCACAATCTTGTTGCTGGATGACTCAGAGGAAAGATCCGGAGACGGATGCAAATGCATGTTGTAAAACGGAATGTGGAAGTAAACACAATTCAGCATAAATTCTATCGGGGTTTACACCAACGGCTACGGATTTCTTTATCTTTCTTAACTGTGTTAGCATTCAACATTGTGTTTGTTTCAATTTCGCTTTGCTTATACCTTTTGATTTTAATTGGTAGATTTGGTACACATACATAGACGACCTTATTTAACACGAGTGTAGTTTATACAGCTACGATATTTTTAAAAACAACAATTACTGTCAAATAGATATTTCCATCGGGAGATTGCGTCTTACCCCATAAATGTGTTTCAAAAAATAGTTTATTCTTCTCAATAAATAGCACTGCTGATAGATTGCGTTTGCATACTATACGATTTTAGATGGAACAGTTGTGTAATACAGGTATACCTCGATAATACGTACCCTCGTTAGTACGTACCCTCGATAGTACGTACCCTCCATAATACGTACATTTTGCCTCGATAGTACGTATCCTCGATAATACGTACATTTTGCCTCGATAGTATGTACATTTTCCAGCAACACTTTATTTATTTCATTTCAAGCTTCACAAGGGGCAAAATCATTGATTTAAAAAAATTAAAAATTAACTGTTATATTAAATCAATACCACTAAAATATATATTTATTCAATAGTGTCAGAAAATTTGCAAATTTTTAGATATATTAAGCATAATATAACAATGCTTCAAGGCCTAAAATTGTGATTCGATAGTACGTACATTTCGGTAATACGTACGCTAAACGAAGCAATGGTGTACGTACTATCGAGGTATACCTGTACCTTCTTCATCTATGTATTTTCATTTCAAGTACAAATTTATAAAAGGAACGCAACATTACTGCAAACATTTTCTTCGTGGTATATCCACTTCTCAAGTTTGCTACGATAATTCCAAACAATAAAAGATTTAACTGCATTAGAATGATGTATATAAATAGTATGATATAAAATAAACGTGACTACCTTTTAAACTTCGATGCCCAAGCAATAATTAGAGTTTAATTGCATTCCAATATTGGTCACTACAATGGCAATCGGTGTTTAATAAAACCCACATCGATTGCTATATGAATAGTCACGTATCGTCCTTGTTGTTTTACATTCATCGGTAGAAGCAAGAAGTTTCGCAATCTTAGCTACAAGTTGTAAATGTTGGACCATTCATTCATTCCTGAAATTCACACCTTGCCCTTCCGGTAGAGTTTTGAGAAACGAATAATTTTTATCTCTATTTTCAACGTACATTTTATTTTATATTTATATTAGCGATCCTATTCGAGTCCGCTTTGTCTGTTAGCGACATGCAGATCTGTTATTGTAACGTAAATTTGTATTTCTAATGTATTTGTATTTTGGTCGATTCATCTGACAATTTTTGTATTATCTACATGAATATGAAACTTAAATCTAGAACAAAACTATTCCAGCATCCTAGACCTTGTCAGACTTCTACTAAAGGCGCGTGAAGAAACGTCTCCAAAGTCAAATAATTCTGCGACCAGCGTGAAGGTGCGGATGCATGACGTCAGTGGTTCATAAAACCCGTGCATAGTCCGATGGAATCTGGTTGTCAGTAAATTCGATGAGCGAAGCTGTCTACGTGAAGCACGAAAATCAATACGGGACAGCAGAGCCGGTGCATATATTTCATTATTAGGCAACTTGGCCACAAAAGTTGCTTGTTGAATCCTTCGACAAAAGCTGGCATCGGTCTACGTAGCGGGGAAGATTGTGAGGTAGACGCCAGGGCAGATGTCTCAGGGCGATACGAACAAATCTTCGTTGAACACGTTCTATTCTGGCTTTCCAGCACAGGTTATGAGGATTCCAGATGACACAGGCATTCTCAAGTGTTGGCCGTACCAACGCGCAGTACAATACCTTCAAGCAATGGAGATCTGTGAAGTCTCGGGAAATTTTGTAATGAACCCAAGTTGTTGCGAAGCTCTTGAGATGGCAGCAGTATAATGTTGGTTGACCATGAGCTTGTTATCCAACAGAACTCCAAGATCGCTGATCTGATCAACGCATCCGAGAATACCTTCGTTTATCCGGTAATCAAATCGGTGGAATGGTATAACCACACATTTGGCAATGCTTATTGTGAGCTTGTTTCTATTACACCAATCAGCAAAGGTGTCCAACAGCGCTTGCAATCGGTAGCAATCAGCGATAGATTTCCCAACGAGGTAGATCTTTAGACTGTCAGCATATACCAGTGTGCATCCGGAACCAAGCAGAATGGCAATGTCGTTAAAGTATAAGGCGAACAGCAAAGGCCCCAGGTTACTGCCTTGCGGAACCCCAGAAGTATTACTAAATGCTCGTGAAACTGTGGAATCCAGCTTGACACGTAGGGTAAGAACCCCACAATTCGCCCCCTCCCCAGAATTCGCCCTCCCATTGGTATTCCCGTGATTTAACTCAATATATAGTTGAAATATAAGTTGTTAGTTTAATTTATATTCATTTTAACTCAGTTTTCAGTTATTTGAATAGAATTCGTTGTGTTGTTTTATGTTTTTTAATGATTTAATGTGGTTTGAAAAATAGGTAATGTATTTAAGACGCGATTTTTCCATTTTCAAGAACGAGCACGAAAAATAAAATTGAGGAAAAGTAATGGAAAATCGTATCTCTTTGCACTTTTTTCGCATCATTTTGGTTATATCTGTTTCAAATTTCATAATTGTGCTTTTATTTTGATATTTTATCGCAATTCTGCTGAAAATAGAACATAAATGCACTGGGCGAAAACTGGGTATTGTAAATCATATGAGTTCCAAAATTCGCCCGGGTCGAATCTGTATATACTTAGCCGAACTTACTGCGTGAACCAGTTTTCGCCCTCATCTATCAAATATATGCAAATATGCCACACATAAGCAAATGCAAGTCACAATCGATTAGTTTGTTCGCTGATTTATGTTTATCAAAATGGTGAGTAAAAAGTAAAGAATAAATAATATTTTGATGCAGAAAGCACATCATATCTTCATTCGAATTCGTCTAACAAAAGAATTACCTGCTAAACATGGGCTAATGGGGTTTCTACCAAACGAACTGTTGAATTAGCAATAATCGACATCGAAATTGATAATAAGATTAAAACCGCACGAATTAATAAGACGCGCATAATATTCTCAAAAATCACAATTTTTCTTGTCATGAGAATAAATCTGTCATGAATAAAACTTTGAAAAGTATTTAATGTGCAATGCAGACAACAAAGAAATAATCGTGTTGATAAAATAGAATATTTCGATAATATCATGAAAATTCTAATAGCTTAGCATTACAAACCCGGTCTAACCAAAAATGCTAGTTAAGAATTCCAAGTTATGTCAAAAAATATCCTAGTTGAGTAGGTAAGATGGGTATGCTTACCAGTTACCAGGAATATTTAATACTGTAAACCGACATACCCATACAGACAGTGATTTACTAAACAATTTTTTTTCTTCATCTTTTTATTGACTATATTAAGCAGTTAAGCTTAGTTATTTCTTGGGGAAGAGGTTAGGTTGTGGACAGCCACGTAGCCAGAAGGGGGGGGCCCGGGGGCCCAATTTTGATTTTAACTGTTTTATATGCATAATTTTTCGTTTAGAACTACAATACATTAAATGTATTGTGATGTACTATATTTATAAGCAGCAAGATATGCATATAATGTATTAGGAGCCAAGATAGGGCTCCTGGCCCTGGTCTCACCTTCGATTAGTCAATATATATAGCCGAATATCAAGATTTTCCAGTTCGACTAATTTTTTATTGTTCACAGTAAACATTTACTCTTTCCCAAAAAATTACTAAACAATGATATAAGTAATCAACAAAGGACCAGAAAAAGCACTATTCATTTTAAATATCTTTGACGAGTGTCAAAAGCCTTATTTTACTGCAATGAAAATAAACATTTAGTAAAACCCCACCTTCTCTGTGTTTTTTAGTTTTACTGAATCAGGTATCAGGAGGTGATGATGATCAGTTTATTTCAATTTAGATTAACATTTAACGAATTCCTGATACAAATTGATTGCCATATTAAGCACTGGATAGACATAATCTTAAAGTTAAATAATAGTAACAACAATTCTAACAAAATAATTGAGGTTATTTGGGAAATTTGCAACAAATAACAAGTGGGCGAAATCTGGGTCACATGGGGGACGAATTTTGGATCGCTATGGGCGAAATGTGGTACTAGAGGTTCCTGCACAAAATTGGCTTTTTTGCTATCAAATTTCAATTTTCGCGATTCCTAATAGCCAAAATAGATAGAATATTAATATATAGTCCTACTTGTCTGAGTTCAGGGCTGATTTTATAATAATATGGCGATTTATTCATTTTACAGCATAAAAACCTGATAAAAGGGGCGAATTCTGGGGTCGTTACCCTAAAATACGGTTTGTTAAATATGAGCTCAACTATGAAGCCAATCTATCAGATACACCGAATTTAGATTGCTCATGCAAGGGTATTCGATGATCTACTGTGTCGAAAGCAGCCTTAATATCTGTGTACACAGCGTCAATTTGAGTTCCAGCTTCTATCTGTGAGATGCAGGTACTAGTGAAACCCACCAAGTTCATCGCCACAGAACGACCTGGCATAAAACAATGCTGGTCAAATGATATATAGTTTTTGGTGCTGTTCAGAATTATACCAGTTACGATGATTTCAAAGAGCTTTGATCCAGCAGAAAGACTGGTAATGCCTCTGTAGTTCCTTACATCTCGCTCTTCTCCTTTTTTTAATACGGGAAACATATGGGACTGTTTCCACAGCGTTTGAAACGATTGCTCAAACGGTCCCTTCGGTCGTGTTCATCGGCTGCTGAGGAAAGGAAATTATGCTGAGCGTGTTAGAGCTGGAGCACTCGTCTCGCTGCCGTAATGAAATATCTGGCTGCTGAAGTTCTGGAATTGGCAGGAAATATGCTAATATTCTTTTTTGAAACGATGATTCTACAATTGATGAAGGGACGGTAAGGGAAAGTAATGAAGGATTTTTTTTCAGGAATGAAGGGGAAGGGTGGAAAGGAAGGGGGGGGGGGTAATAGGTAGCTATGCTTAACAAGTTGTCGTTGTGACTCGAACCAAGCTGTAATCAGAGATTATAACCGGATTTGAACCCACAACACCTGGCAGGGCGCCCCTTCCTTTCCACCCTTCCCCTTCATTCCCGGAAAAAAAAATCCTTCATTACTTTCCCTTACCGTCCCTTCATCAAATGTAGAATCATCGTTTCAAAAAAGAATATTAATATATGCCTGACCGCATTTCAAGGTCATGACTAAAGTCACGAGTTTGGTCAAAGGAAATATGCTGTTCGCGACAACAAAACGACCAGAATTATGCCATGTCACATGCAGTTGGCCACCTGGCCTGGACTGGTATTTCATCGTGACTCATGACCATACACGAACGGCTTCGTCGATCGCATAACTGCTGAGGCTTTCTCGCTGGTCCGTTGCAACAAGCCGTGTCTGGTTAGCGGTTATCGGTACTCCAGTTTACCAAAAAGAGAATTACGTTAGGTGCGTTAGTGCAAGTTTATTGCAAGCTAGAGTTATTATAATCAAACAATCGATCTTTTTAAGGATCACACAACGATTGAAGAGTTTATTATATTTTCTTACCCAGTTAATACCATAATAACACAGGCAACGAGGGAAAAGTTGAACTTTTCGCCGTTGCAGATGACCAACAAATGACGGGAATTAGTTTACTGATCACGGGCGACATTTTCTGCCACTTCCAAAACGTCTGCAGCTTGTAAATGTTTTATTATCAGTGTTCTTTTGTAAACTGCAGAAAAGTTTTGCGCAAATTTTTCAGCTTTTTGAAAACTCGCGCGTGCCATCAACCGATTAGCAGATGAAAAGCACTATTTAACGTAGAAACAGATTATGAAAATGTATTTACTATTTGGTTTAGTGTGACATCGATTCATTTTAATAAAATAGATTCAATCAATTCATGGATATAACTCCAAAATCGGTTAAGGATTATACAATGTTACTACTTTGATAAACGTTGTGTATGTAGGTTGTATACATGAAGAATCGTATTATTACATACATGGATACATCCTACTATCGATACAAAGAGACGTACGTAGTCCTACGTCACCTATGCGGTCGTGTCTTGTGCACAACCCCTCAGATTTTTTTCACACACGCGTACTCGCTCTAACGAGCACGCCAGCATATGCATCCCTTTCGCATTCTCGCACTGATTTGTTCAAGCACTGCGACGAGCTTTTGCGAGTGTGTATTTAGCTAACCGCTACGGTCGTCGCAGTCGTTCGTCATTGCAGCGCAAGCTGCTGATGCTGACTACTCGTGATAGCTCGCGCGCTAGCGAGTGTGTAAGTAGCAGAATGTCTGCACACAGCAACAACAGCTGTTTGTCGTACGCTTGCGTCAGTGGCGTAAGCGTTGGATGCTATGCTTCTCATATTCACATCATTGGCTTCTCGCTCGATTTGCAACATTGGTTGGGCCCCTTTGTCAACCCACCAGTGCTAATTCAAAAGCAAAGTCTTGGGCTTAAACGTCTTTTCCAAGACTTGACCCTTCTTTATCGACAGACTTTGCAGCCGGCTCTTAGAGTACAGGACAGTTACGGGGATAGTGTAACATTCCTACTTACTCTATCTAGCAGTGCCCCCGGTGCTAATTCCTTTATGTCAAAAAGGATGTGTGCCTAATTTGGTGGTGGAAAGACAAGGAGTTCTGGAGTTATAGCGGAAACTACAAACAAATATACTCACTTTCCTTTTTTTTTATAATTATAAAAAATTTAATATCAACCATTTTTACGCGAAGGATACGTTCCGCGTAAATCAAAATCGCGAAAAAAACCGCGTAAATTCCGAAATTCACGTAAAAAAACCGCGAGAATTCCGAAATTCGCGTAAAAAAAACCGCGTTCATTCCAAAATCCGCGTAAAAAAAACAAAAATTCGCATAAAAAAACTGTGAATTTCAACGTTTTGTGAAAAAATAGACTAATTGAACACATCCGCGTAAAATCCGAAAATCGCGTAAAAAAACGCGTAAATTCCGAAATTTGCGTAAAAATAGTCGCGTAAAAAACAAACTGCGTGAAAAGCGACTTCAGTGTATTATCAATATAAAATTTAAACAAATTTAAATATATGAATCAAACTCAGAGCTTGCAGAAAAAATAAGGAAACAAAACAGATATTATGTGGAGAATAACCTAATTTCGAGCGAACTTGCTCAAATACGTAAGCAAAGCTATCTTAATACACTCGACGGTCGTTAGGAAATTTTAGATGTAAAAAGAGAGGACGTTAATATAACTTTTGGACGTAAAACGAGAGGATGTTAAGGCAAATTTTGAACTTAACTAAAACGTTAATCTAAATTTTGGACGCAAAAAGTGAGAACGTTAATACAATATTGGACGTTAATTCAAATTTCAGGCATAATACGAGAGAACTGTAAATCAACTTTCGGACGTGAAACGAGAGGACGTTAATTCAACTTTCGGACGTGAAACGAGAGAACCTTAATTCAAATTTTAAATGTAAAAAGAGAGGACGTTAATTCAGCTTTCGAACGTAAAACATGAGGACGGTAGGTCAAATTTTGAACGTAAAAACAGAGGACGGCAATACAAATTTTGGGCGTAAAAAGAGAGGACGTCAATTCAAATTTTGAATGCAAAAAGAGAGGACGTTAATTAAAATTTTGGATGTAAAAAGATGATGATGATGATGATGATGATGGGCCCACCTCTTACCACTACGGAGGTTTGAGGTAGACGATTCATCTATATGATAATTATTATTAAAAATAAACCAGGAAGACAAAAAAATGGACTGGTTTTTTCACCCCATCTTTTGATCAGAGGCAAAAAAAATTGTAAATGGAAGTTCAAACAATGTAATGATCAAAAAGCGATTAAAAAGTTTCTAACGGTTTTGTCCTTTTTTTTGGTAGATTATGGAAATAAAAAAAAAATAGATTTTGACCAACCTCGTCTTGACCTTGGATGAGGTCAGGCATATAATTAATTTTTTGTAGCAGTACTTTTTCACAATCGACGAAAGGAACAGTAGAAGAAAGTAACGAAACAGATTTATTAATAGTGTTCCGAATGGAATGGTAACACGGCATAAAGGGGAAAAAGCGGCAAATTAGATAAGGGAGCGTCATTGAAGCAACGCTTAAGAAGTTGTGTACAACTTCGTTTTGTCCAAGCTGGGGGATACATGGATCGAACCGAGTTGTAATAAGAGCATTACAACCGGATTCGGGTTTGCGGTGGGTCCGATTACAGCTCGGTTCGATCCATGGGTCCCCCAGCTTGGACAAAAAGGAGGCCTCTTATTACCCTTCCATCATGCTGAATTATATTTTACCACGATAAAACCTTTTGACAGTGCAAAAATCACTTATAGGTTAAATGTACTGATCAGCAGAACGCAATGAGTCCTCGTCAGGGCCAGCTATAATATAGGATAGTACTGGCAATGAGGAACGAGTGGGTAAAGTTGAGCAAGCTTTGAAGGAAGGGTAAATCCATCACTTTCCTTCGTAGTGATGCGATTCGGATCGCCACCGGTAGCCGAGAGACGACGGCATTTCATTTTCGCAGCAACATCTGATCTCCAACAGCGGCCGCTCGGTCACCAACGTTGCTTCTTCTTGCTGTCGTCGCTAGTGATAATGACGCAAAAATTGAAGATGCAAATGAACGCAATCGTTGGAAGGAGACATTTTAACTGACGAGCAGCAAAAAAATAAAGCGATCCTTTTCAGGGCAAATATACATTCCGTTAAAGAGTTGTGAATTGAATTTTGGTTATTTGGTTGGCAGAAAAACTGAGATGACACGAATTTTTGAATCAGTGTGAGTCAAATAGAATATAGAAATGCAAAATGTATGAGGATATCCGAGTGTGAAGAAGTTATTTTCATCTTATTACATCATGCTCCACCTGATTGTCTATAGAACTTTTGTAGCTGGGAAAACAAATTCATCGAGCTCTTCATAAAAAACTGCTGAGCTATATTCCGCTCAATCGAATCGTACGTCGCTTTGAAATTTAGGAACAGATGATGCACTTGGGTAACTAGAATTCTCACAATTCTGGTCCGCCGGTAGTTTCACCTCGGCCCATAGCTATAGATAGTTAGTATGACCAGATGGATGGGTAATGCTTGTTGTTGGGATTAGATTTGGCGATGACCCTGCCTGAACTGATGCTGAGATATATTTGAGCTGTTTCTCTTGTATTCTAATTCTCTTGAATTCTAATGATGTACCTTTCATAACATTTTCAATCTAGTAAATTGTAAATTGAATTAACAGTTTGCATACAGCAAAAAAGTTACTCATTCGTTATTTGATTTATAAAATATACCAGCAGAGAAATTAAAGTGTATAATACGAAGACTGGGTAAAAACGTAATAAAATCTACTCGCGTATTACCTTTCCTACAAATCAAAAGAAAGAGATGCCCGTTCATGATAGCCCACCAATTTTCAACACACCCATCATCATCAACATCACAGCACGGCAGATCAAACGCCAAGCGAGGGCCTCTTGATCTACCCTTCGGCCCGCAAAGGCTATTATTAGTTTGCGATTATTTCATTGACTAAATAGTAATAAAACAGTTTCACTTTTCTCTTCTGTAAGACCCACCCTCTTTCGGTAACAACGGCAGGTCTGTCAGCTTGCTATCTTTCAATTAAGATACGAGCCAACTTTACGTTGCCTTTACTTTACTGCGGACAGAAAAGTGCACCCGTGGAAACGCTAACCACAGATAATGGATGAAAAAGTAGCTAAGAGACAATAGGTAAATAATGGGGCATTAACTTTGTGGGAGAAAAATAAATGGAAAAGTCGGAATATGAGTTGTGGAAACTATTGGTTTTTGTGATAAGCGCAAATTAAATTTTAAATCAGAGCGCATTCATGCAGCACGAAATGTTCCCTTGCTCTACGCTGTGGCGTTCGCTCAATTGTCGACTATCATGATATGCTGATGGTACTGTTTGCTCCCTAATGTTGGGAGAAATTTCATTAATTTAGATGGGGTTAGAATTGGCACTTTTCTCGCAATTGAAAAAGTTTGCAAAGTGTGAATGTTGGCGGAACGATAGGAGGAAAACATCATTCGTACAACATGAAACCCTCCCAAATGGTAGCCGAAATAAATACAGCAAGACTCGTCTTTATACACGAACGAACTCGGATTGCAATGAAGGAGCGAGGTTTCCGTGGTGTAGTGGTTATCACATCCGCCTAACACGCGGAAGGCCCCCGGTTCGATCCCGGGCGGAAACATATCTTTTGACAATTCTAATTCACTTTTAAATTTTTCCGGAATATTTTCATCCTGTCAGGAAGTATGATATTTTTCTCTAAGCTTATCGGCCCGATTTTCCTGAAAGTTTTGCTTGTTAAATTATCATTCAAACGACTTCAAAGGTAAAGTTTGACGTGGACTATGTGGAAAGAAGCTACATTCTTGCAATTTGTTCGTCTAGACCGTGTTCTATAGCGTTGCTGGGCCGAGCTTGGAAAACTCAGTTGAAAAATATTACAGACACCCAGACCACATAATCGTTGGTATTTCTTTCTAGCCAAATGCAGCATGAAAACCATGCTTCGTTGCTCTAACTTGAAGCGAAAGGAAGTTTTCTAATTTATGCTTTCGATTGTCTCTCTTTCGTAGCCCTACCACAGTGGGTGGTATCTGGTGCACCACATTCTAATTTATGAATCTATGAACCGTTTGCACACTTTCCCAGTTCCAATTGGGGGTGTCTATTCTATTATTATACACTGTATTAGATGATTGATGTGTAAGGTTCATTGCTAACCGTCAACTAATTTGTGTTCATTTTCTATCGTTCTTTCAATTTTACAGGGTCGCCACACAAAGACTGGACAACTCGCTGCCATTAAGGTGATGGATGTCACCGAGGAGGAGGAGGAGGAAATCAAACTGGAGATCAATGTGCTCAAAAAGTACTCCAACCACCGAAACATTGCCACGTACTATGGTGCATTTATTAAGAAAACGTCAGCCGGCAAGGACGACCAGCTGTGGCTGGTGATGGAGTATTGTGGAGCCGGTTCCGTCACCGATCTGGTCAAATCGACCAAAGGCCAAAGCTTGAAGGAAGAATGGATCGCCTACATCTGTCGGGAAATCCTGCGGGGGTTGAGCTATTTGCACACGAACAAAGTGATACATCGAGACATCAAGGGTCAGAATGTGCTGCTGACAGACAATGCCGAGGTCAAGCTGGTGGATTTCGGTGTATCAGCACAGTTGGACAAAACCATCGGTCGACGAAACACGTTCATCGGAACGCCCTACTGGATGGCACCGGAAGTCATTGCCTGTGACGAGAACCGGGATGCTACCTATGACAATCGGTCCGACCTGTGGTCGCTAGGAATAACCGCATTGGAAATGGCAGAGTCGCAACCTCCGTTGTGCGATCTGCATCCGATGCGTGCCCTGTTTCTTATTCCTCGAAACCCGCCACCTCGGCTGAAGTCGAAAAAGTGGTCCAAAAAGTTTCACGGCTTCATCGACACAGTGCTTGGTAAGTTTAGCATCCTTGCTTCTGCGTCATATTCTGGTCGACTTCCTTGTTTTAAAAAACCAATCATTAAAAGTAACCGTTAATCACTTTTGCAAAGTTTACGACTCGTGGACGATAATCTGATCAAAAAAGGAAAATACATTAAAGTATCCTGTTGAAGTGTAAATTACATTTTATTGCTGCTAGACACGTCAACGACTGCCAGGTAAAGGCTGCTGACCGGCCGGCCGGCGGCCGGTTGTCGGCAGAAAATGTAAACCAACCGGCTAAGAAACCCGCACCCGCTGTCTGGTTGGGCATTACTTGCACAAGTTTATGACACGTTACCCTACTATTTATCGCATTTCGCTATCGGGCGGGTTTCAGGCGGTTCGATTTTGCCGCAGTAACTCACGTGTGGGAATTTGTTGTTATGCGGCTGGTAATCGAAAGATGACCAACGCAACGGTGCAATCAAAAAGCAAACTTTCGTTTTGGAGTTATTTCGATGGCTTCGAACATCGTCGTGTATTTGAACCGATTAAGGAACGAAAAATGTGTAGAAGAAAATTTTGGTGTTAGATATTACGTTCTCTTGTTTAAATTTGCTATCATGTTAGCCGTTCCTGGTGTAACCAACGAAACCGATTTCGTCTGTAGATTAACACTAAATAAATATAGTAATTATACCTTCTTATCACAGCCCCAGGAGTTTTTTCGATTTAGCCGTAGCCGTCGTTGCTCGGCCATGTTTATAAAGGTCTGCTGGTAGACGGTCCTTACCAGCGGTTTTGTCGGTCCGATTTCTCGTATGATTTTCTGGAAACCAGGTGTTGGGACATTACTCTCTTCTATGGGTATTTCTAGGCAGGCTTGATTTTGCTCATTTTAAGCATACAGAACAGAGCAATTTGCTCCTCACAACGATCAAGAGCTTTCGTTTTCTGCTCAACTGTTTGCTCTTCCTCCGAATGATGCCTGAATACTGTGTTTTTACAACCACTCACTTAGCGCAGAAGGAGCACAACTACAAGCAGAGTTAATCTTTTCTTTGCACACTGGAAGTAAGAGACTATTGGCTTCGGATCCCAAAGAGAATATCGCGTAGGCAATTAAATGAACTGAAACGATTAGCTCCGTGACCTTGAGAGCATGCATTCGGTTATGCTCTGGCAGAAAAAGAAAGATGAAACAAAACTGACGCTCATCCGGGGGCAGAACAAAGCACTACAAAATCAAAACAACTCGTCGATTGTCGGAGAAAGTGCCATACGACTGAGAGAGAGCAAATCGATTCGTCTTCTGCGCTTTGCCAGTAAAACGCCGAGAGTTGAGATTTTTTTCAGAGCACGGCAGAAGCCTGCTCTTAAGTTAACTTCCGTTCCGCCTCCTTTTGCAACTGCGCCATTGAGATGTTCATCGAAAAACTGCGACCACCGTCAACCACTCGTCTGTGATCAGTTTTCCTCTCTCGTCCCTACACATGTCAGGTTTCGGTGTGTAGCCCTTACAAGTTTGGTTCATCTTCTCGTAAAACTTGTGCGTGCGTCATTAACTCGAAATACTATAGCTGTTCTAATTCTTGACAATCTCTGTTCTCCGTTTAGCGCTTTTTATCCTCAGGATCTTGATCGACTGGCTCTTACTCGTCGGTATTTTGCCAAACTCTCCTTTGTGGCAATATTCAGATGGTTTTTATAAGCCATTCAGATATTTTTTCCAATTTTTGTCACTCCACCACTTATTGGTGTTCTTCATCAAACCAATCATTTTGTTTTCACCTATTAGTGCCTCTCCGTAGCGGTAGCGGCCTATTCAATGATCAAGCGTATTCTGCTTCAACCGTCTTCGAGGTTTGAAACACCTAGCTCTCTGAAAGAATTTATTATTTGCGTGCAGTTCTCAACGGATTGCGGGTCTTCGAGCTGTGTGATGTTCAGCCGCGGAAGACGGCTTTGACGCGTCTGATATACGGATGACAGTTTTGATGTTTTGTTTTGACGCGTTGTTAGAGAAGAACCGGCCTTCTATGAGAACGTGATCAATCTGCTTTATTGTACGTTGGTCAGATGGACATCTTCGCATAGGAAAAAGGTACTTCAGATCTCCAGGCCTCAGGAAGCTACGAAGTTTAGACAAGTTTGTATATGGGGTCCCATCACCGGTATATTTCTTCCTGAATATTTCTTCCCATCCGACCTGGGCGTTCGTATCTCCAACACGAAGATCAAGAAGATCTTGATGCCCGGTGGCGAGTAGCTTGTCGGACGTTGCCTCCAGCCTCACGTTAGAAGCTTCCTTCTCATCATCGGTTCAACCTTCGTGCGGACAGTGTACGTTGATGATGCTGTAATCGACGAAACGGTTTTTTATCCTCAGTAGATAAATTCTCTTGTTAATCTCTCTCAATCCACCACGCGATCCTGAATTCTACCCACTACACAGCGTTGCAGTGTTGTGTAGACACTACCAGTTCGTTGGTAGTGTCATCGCTTTGGTAAAACTGGGCCTTTCCGCCGTGGATCTTCCAAACCTTCTCTTCTTTGCGACAGATATCCTGCTACTGTTTCTCGTCAGCGGTTTATTACAAGGTAGTGATTTAGGACCGCTTTTATTTTGTATATACCTCACTAAAAACTTGCACGCGGCAATCGTCATTGCTTCGGCATTGGAAGTTATGTTATATGTTACCAATTAAATATGGAAACTATATGTCCAATAGTCTTAAAACTCTTTAAACTTGTGAGTATGACATCGAATCGAAAAATTGGTTCTTTAGGAATTAAAATTTCACTCATGAGATACCAAATTGTGGTATTTTGCGTAACATCAAAACACTAAGTTGCATGCAACTTCTATTCTCGCATTTTTTACTCTACGAGAAACAAGAACTGATTTTATTTTCTAAGTTTAAATCCTGCAAAAATCGTGCTCCAGATGATGCTTCAAACATTGTAGCTTAAATGTATGTTACCGTTTTTTCGTTCGTTTCTAAAAAATTTCTTTCTGAAAGACGAAAACTTGCGAAAACTTCTACTATCGATTTCTAAATTGCACGTTGACACATTCCAGCGTTACGGGACACAATTAGCGACCATTATTACCGTGTGAATCGCCTCCTGGTTCACCAATTTCTTGACAAATACCTTGTAAAATAATTGTTTAAAGAGTACTTTATCTCTCACTAGAATGCTAGGAATTTGATGAAACAGGAACCGATTTGTATAGTAGGGATAGTGTCCCGTAACGCTGGAATGGGTTCGTTGCACAAGACACGCCAGAAGGCATTTGCTGATCTGCAAGGCGATACCGAGAATCTTTTGAACATACGTCATAAGTTCTAGTGGCACATGCTCTCTAATTGCCAAACTTATCTACGATACCGAATAAAACCAATTTGATGCCCCTGACTGGTACTTTATTGAAACGATTTTGATCACATTGGGAATTTTGGTACCCATTATAGCCCCAATGAATCGAATTTCTGAACGATAATGCTCATTGCTTACATATCTAAAATTAAATGGCAATGTTTGATTTTTCGGTTCGACAAGTACCAAATCGCAAACCGATTTTTTGCTTGCGTCACAGACAGATGAAACAGCGAACCATTTTTTGTTTTTGATAAAAGTTATCCCTCAGCTTGTATCTTCTGTTAAAGAAAGTTTTGCGATTGTAGTTGTATTGATGAAAGCAAAACACATTTTTCCCATTAACCTACATTTTATTGCCAGGTACAAAAAGCATGCCTGCCTGAGGCACTTAGATTACAGCAGCAACGACAAAGTTTCCGGTTCTGCTGAAAGAGAGGATCTTAAGCGACAGCCTCTCAGCCTTCTGCTGACCGTAAAAAAGCAAGTCGCTTTCCGGGGGGGCTGCTCATGTGTAATGACTAACTTTCTGAAAAACTATGTTATAACAGCGGTGATGCACAGCTAGTGCATCTATTGAAGATGGTAGTTTGAGTTTGGAGATAGAACATAGTGGCATAAACTTTTTAATTTTAGAAACGCTAGGTAATGTTTTCATTTTCACTTTGCTAACAGGACAGGACGTTCCTCATGATATTGTTCCAGCAGAGGCGATCGGATTTATAGTATTTTTTTTTGTACTTGCAGTTAAAGACTACCACCAACGACCTTATACGGAGCAGTTGTTGAAGCACCCATTCATCAAGGAACAACCTACAGAAAGACAAGTGCGAATACAGCTGAAAGACCATATCGATAGGTAGGCTATTTAACTCAATCTTAAGATCTACTTTTTTAAACCCAAATCTTTTTGTAGGTGTAAGAAACGTAAGCAAGAAAAAGAACGAGATGACTACCGGTACTCTGGCTCGGAGAACGAGGAGGAGGAAGTACAGCCCGGGGAACCGTCCTCGATTATTCAAGCCCCTGGAGGTGACACTCTACGGCGGAACTTCCAGCAAATCCAGGAAGGTCGGACGATGCAGAATGCTGAACAACAACAGCCACCAAATGCGAACCGAAACCAGAAGCCACAGCAAGTAAGCAAATGATTTCTGTACTTTTCGGCTGCAAGCAAGCAATCTCAATGGCACAATCGATTTCAGCGAGACGACCGAAGTAAACAGCAACCGGTTGAGGAACCGGGACCTCCTTCACGGCCAGCTCTACCTCAGCGTCTGATAGTGGTTCCTGATCCACCGGCCAATGCCAATGCCAACCGGCCGCTGCCTCCAACACCTCGGTCGAGCAGCGGATCATCCTCACAACCACAGCAGCCATCATCCCAGCAGCAAACGCCCCAACAACCGCCACGGAACTCTCAAAACATTTTTAAACCAATGGTAAGTAGGGCCGTTGCTCGCTCTCCTGGCACTATACACCTCCGCTATGCTATAGCCTCCCACCATATCTAGGCCCAAGCTGTTCAAAATTGCGCTACCGTTCTTCTAATGCTTTTTATCATAATCAATGGAATCCGCGAAAACAAACTACTTATGGTTGAAACCCGCACTTTATTGACCTGTTTGTCACAATCTCTCATATCTGTTAGTGCGTTTTGTTCGTCGTCTATTCGTTGTTTAGCTCATGTTCTGTTGACGGTTCGAATCATTTGACGCGTTAACCAACCAACCTAGAGTAAGATTGATGTTTACACTGTTGATGTGTTTTCTGTCTAGTCTAGTCCAATTATAGCGTTCGTTTCTTTAACTTTCTTACTATTTTCTGTTCTATCGCTTATTCTATCAATAGTAGTAGATTTTGACGTTCAAAATCCGATGAAACTGATGAAAAAGCTCGCGCGTGCACGCAAAACAACGGTCAAGTTTCTTCATTTCAAGTTCCTTTGAATTCAGCGCAGGTCAAACACCACACAAACCAAACCAAAAGTAGATGGTACCGATAATGGTTTTGTACAGATTTTGTCTCCGTTTGAGTCCCCAACAAATTTCGTATAGCTTAAGTAGGTAGTTTTGTTTTCGAGCTTATCCGGAGTTTGAACAAAGATCGGTTTCGGTGAACAATTTGTTTTTTCTTTCTCTTTCTTTTTTATGTATCTGTGTTCGGTATTTTACTGTACAAAAACTCGAATATACCTGTAACAACGGAACATGATACGGTGAATGATGATGATGGAAACTCAACCAACCACAATCTGCAAAACATGGGACACACGCTGCCACCTACCAACAAAAAAAAACACGCAAATCGTTTTAAATACACTCTGTTAATAATCAACTATTATTATCATCACCGCCTCACCAACTACTACCACCTACTCTATCACCAAAACTAAATTTTGCACTCTGTTACGCTCCTGCATCGGGACATTGGTGACATCGCGTTGCTTCGAATTCGATTATATTACCTATCATTATGATTTGCTGTACATAAAAACCAATGTTGTCTATCCGATCGAATCATATTGTACAATGGCACGTTCGAATGTACCTAAATACCGTCCATCGTACGGTGTAATGGCGTGTGTCAAATCTGCTACTACTGTTACTACTACTACTATTACTACTACTTCTACTATTACACAAATGTAATGGCAGTTGCCACCACGACGACCCGAGGTAAGCTATTGTTTATCTGTATTCTTCTACTGTCATTCATCTTTTATTTGCTACTTTTTGTGAATGATTTTCCACCTATCCCAAGCGTCATATTTAGATGTTATCTCTTCAACTGAATCGTTACCTTGTTTGGAACAATCTAAAAGTAACCAAAGCTGAAAATTCAACTGAGTATGATAACATATTAAGCAATTTTCCTAGTTCCTAGTTGTTCTGATGCGAAAAATACTCCATTTCTCTCAAATTTAGTAAGAATCCAGAATTATGCGTTTTAACAAGGGGTAGTCTAACAAGTCTAGCTTTTGTTTGTATGGATTATAGTTTGGGTGCTTTGTCATTAAAGTCAAAAATAGTTTAGCATCCAAAACTGCAATCCAATGGAACGACGTATTATCATGAACCTTGTTGAATCTCATAATTCACAAAAAAAAATATTTTAAATTTACCGAAAGGTAATGCCTGCAGTTCGAGCACTCACAATCAGCTTTCTCTATTCTGCAAAAATAAATTTCCATCTCGATCGCCATTTATATTCCGCTGCACGTTCTTACCTTCCAAAGTAATGCTACGCTCTAGATACATTTGGGATATGCATCTTCTCCTTCTATCCCGTTCATTCACATACCTGTCGCCCGCGCCCTCCGCCCAGCGTTCATCATAATTCCCGTCGTGTTACACATAACAAGTAGCGAGAAATCAGCCATTTCATTCGTCGCGTCCGCAAACAGCAGCTGGTAGCCTTTCGTTTCGCAAGCCTTCTCCTGCGACAACCGTCTGTTGGTGCCTTTACCGAAATGCAGAGTTTTTCCATCACAACCAAGCAAATCGGACGGAGAAGGGTCAATTTGCTCGTGTTCCTCACTTAATCTTACCTTTCAAATAGAAAGATGTAAAAAAGGTGCTCCATATAGAACCTAGAGAGTATTTGTCATGTAAGGGACATTCCTTTACCATTTAGGATTGCTCGACTTTATCAAATCCACTTTCATGCTGAACTTCGTAAAATTCATGCATCCCCAATCTTCTTACCATGGAACCGACAGCATTTTCATTTTCCTGCAGCTGTTACGGCGCGAGAAATTTCTCACCATTTGCTAGTAGATACTACTCATCTTATCACCCCTGTGAAGCCTTGCAATTTTAATGAACCGATTGCTACTCATCCAGCTGTGTGGAACGAGCTCTCAGCTGGTGCTTAAACGATATCGTTCTTAATCTACCCGCTTCGGTATCATGATCCCTCTAAGAGATTTAATCAAGCGAGTTTGCAGCTTTATTATAATTTCAGTATTGCTTTCAATATTAATCAATGTATCCTTCTTACACTATATGTTGATGTTATGTAGTTTAAACAATCACCGCTACTAAAGTTCCTTTGTTGAGCGTCTTAGTAGAATCTGAAAATAGAGTAAGTTGCAAGTTTCCCATTTAGTTCTACTGTTTATTTATTATTTTGACAGGTATGCGTTGCGCTTCCGATTTGCAGGCTTCATCTTATCAGGGTAAAGTTCGAACTAGGCACTGATAGAGCCTGCAGGTTGGAGGCGAAATGCGTGCCTGTACAATAATAAATAATCAGTAAAATCAAATGGAAAAGTTTCATCATTCTCTGCCAACACTGCTACTCCAACAGATTACAGGTACAAACTTGCGTCCAATAACCGCTTGATCTTTTGAGTATTTTTCTCCTAATTTGAAACGTGCTTGTTCTTTTAAAAACTTCCTGCCTGATAACCCCCTGTTAATCATTATGAAGTCCATAATAATGAGCTGTGTACTTGGAGCGTAAACTCGCTGTAATAGAATCACATTTTCCTAATCGGTTCACTTTTGTCCGCCCTCAACACACACACACTTGCCCCGCCCCTGTTCAACGAAAACCCGTTCGTTCACGACACACTGAAAATACACCCACGACCATCACGAACCTTCCCCCACCACCACCACCACCCGAACCCCTTCACCAACACGCGATTCCAACTCCTACCCACGTGCATAGGATTTGGACATGTTAGCAGCACAACTAAATGAATTGGGCGTCTCCCAACAGTCTCAGCAGCAAGCACAGCCGGAAGCGCCGCCACGGAATAACCGGCAACAGCAGCAGCAACAACAGCAACAGCAGCAGTCCAGCAGTACCAGTGCCAGCAGTGGTAAGCCGCCCGTGACCGCCGTCGCCGCCAACGGCAACAACAATGGCAGCAGCAGTGGCGGCGGTCTCGGCAATAACAATAACAACAATCACCACCACGCCCAACCGATTAACCCGCTGGATCCGATCGAAAGTTCCGATTCCGATTCGGAACCGGAAGAACCGAACGATCGGGCGCGCAACGACGGCACGCTGCTGGCCAGCGATCCGCCGAAGCCACTGTAAGTATACGGGCTTTCTGTTACGATTATGATATCTTTATTTTTGTTCATGCTGGTCCAGCGACTTGCATCGCTAATGAAACGCTAGAATATCTGTCATCTGTTCGTTTTGATAAATTAATTGTAGATCATATCGTTCCCATCAGCTTGCCGAAACAGTCAAGTGTCCCACAATACGGTTCTACTAGTGTGAAGTCGCCGTTTTAGGCAGCTAGTGAGAACGTATTTAGTGTTGATATATTGAAAAAAAACTACGATATAATAGCATTTTACAACCCTGCTTCCCAGCAGCATTAAAAATACGTTTAACAAAAAATCTGAAGGGTTGTGTTCCAGATACGATCGTGAGTTGGCCTAAAACTGCATTAGGCGGGTCTTTGCCATGAAACCTTTGGCTTTAGTTTGAAATAATTCTATATCAAGCGTACGTTTGACCGCACTGACTATTATCAAAAAACAAGATTGTCGTTCAGATGCCGTTTAATTCCGTTCCGTGCCGACCGAACATGTTCTCTCTTGTCTGCTCACTTATTTTTGAGCTGCGACTGCAACCGTTAAGGCACGAAAAGTGGTTCACATTAGCCAGTCCGTGAGTGCATGTGTCGTCTGTCTGAAGCGTTATGTTGCTAACAAAAATCGCGATTGAAAGTGAAGCTTGTACATTTCGAAACGACAACATTTAAGTCAGATTACCACTGGTGGGGCCCAAGCTTAGATTGAATAGGAAATTTGAACTAAACAGCACGAAAATCGAGCAGCAAATGAATGACGATAACGACTGTGGCTTTCTTTTTATGCCATTTCAGTAGTCTTTACATGTCAAGAATGTGGGACAACACAAGTGCTATAAGTTTCTTCTTCTTTTTCGTAAATCAGCCACACGCTTGGTGTATGTAATGGGTCGTCCGTGTCTGGAAACCAGGGCTATGATACGGAAAGTGATTAGGGAAATTTGACCTAGAAAGTTATGAATCGAACGGTATGCGAACCATAAGCATGTCATAAGCAAACACGATCCATACTTCATATTTCAAGTGTTTAAAAGAATTATATCCGCAAGCACTCAAATTTTTCACACGAGATGAATCTTACATTTTTTGCCTATAAATGTACACCTATTTAGGCATGTAAAATATTTCGGAACTTACATTTGTTAGTGAAACAATTCTTCATTTATTTGAAAAAAATAGTGAAAAATAGTGGCTTTCTTACACTATCTTTTCGTCGATAATGAAGTGGCATTCCACAAATATCGATCTGAAATTAAAAAAAAGAAAACTTTTCCGGTTTTTTCTTTAATGTCAGATTTAATTTGTTTTGCACTAAGACGCTCCAAAAAACTTCAGACAAATATCAATGTCGGTCTTACTTGGCATTGCAAATTATTTTTAAACTTTTGTTTCTCCCTGTGATAGCCAATCAATTTGAACTTTTTGCTGCTTGGAAAGACGAGCTGAATACCAAAAGATAGCACAAGATTATTTTTCTTCACAACAATGCTCCTTCACATACGGCAAGTTAAGAAATAGTACCACCCATGGCTTGCTGACCAGACTGTCATCGTGTTTAAAATTCCGAGCTTAGAAATCCTGGAAAATTTACTTCTACAAAACTTGCATAATTTCCATATCCGTGTATGGAAAGTCGAAAAACCACTTTACTTTGCGAAAGCCGGTTCAGGCTCCCTGGTTCATCGCGTAAATTTTTTAGAGATTATTGCGTACTCGTGGGACACATGACATAGAAGGCATAAGAGAGATATTTAGTCAAAGCCAAAATCCAATTAAGCGCTATCGATACTCATTTTCAAAATAACAAACATTGAGCCCATTCGTCACGCTGTCATTACTAACCATGTCATCTTTTTGTGTCTACATTCCTCTCTCTCCTTTTTACTATTTTTCGTTTGCGTCACTCTACACACATAAAAAAATCCGTTCTTTTCTTTTTGCAACTGTTTTTCTATTGTTTCGAAAAACAAATCATTACCACCGCTGTCACCACCACCTCCTGCCAACCATTTCCGATTGGACTTCTGTTTTGCTCCCTGCCTGTTCTGTCTGGTCCTTCTGTTCTGTTCTTTTTTGGTTTCATTACGTTCAGTCCCGAATTCTCCTATAGGCCTGGCGGATTGGGGGTACTCTCCGAGACGGATCCACCTTCGACCACCACACCCGGAGGAAGCAACAACAGCGTCCTGTCGCCTCCAGGCAGCGGAAGCGGCGGAGGTGGACCCCCGAACAGACCACTTCCGCCGACACCGGACGATGACGATGCACAGGGCGATCGAACGCTGATCAAACGGGTAAGTTTGGCTTTACATCCCAACTGAAAACAGTAAAAAACTTGCAACCGCAGCATACAATTATGGCCTTTGCGACCATTTTACGACATCGCATTTCACAGTTTTTATGTTCATGTTTTTTTTATTATTCTCTAGTTCCAGTTAGTATCCGTTTTTTGAATTCCACTCACTCATTTGCTCTCTTCGTTCTGTCATTTTTCACATCATACCAACAGACAACACGCTCTCTCCTTTCACAGACTCCGCCCACTACCGTACAAACACTACCTCCTTCGCGAACACTGTTGGCGAATCTTTAAAAGTGGATTTTCTCTGTTTCTCTTTCTCTCTTTTCTTTTCTCTTAAATATCTCCTGCTCCCAGATTTTTAATGTAAAGTGGAAAAATTTCGAGATCCAAAACGTAATAAAAACCACAGTTACTCTTACTATTTTTAGTTGTTACTCTTTTTAGACTCTCTGTCTCTTTCTCGCTCGAAAGCTCACAAGATGGAGCAGTTTTTGATTAGTATTTTCCGCCTTATTTTTGTTTTCTACCTAAAGTCACTTTATGGTATTATTAATACACTGCATTTGTAAAATAAGAAAGGTTTACCACAGCTGCTGGTGCTATTCTTTGGATCAATAATTTTTAGTTATACAGCATTCCACACAAAAGCCCCTATTTCTCGTTTGTATTTTGTTTGGTACTCTTTTTCCTATTCTACATAGAAAATTATGAATGAAGTTTTGTTGGCATTTTGTTGACGGTAAATTGTATTTTTTTTACTCTCCCGGTAGATAGAAGTTTGAGGTTAGGATTCATGGTGGTTTAGTTACTTCTCGTACCGATGTTGATTCGATATTCCCTATCCATCCATACGCTGCTTCCCGAAAGTTCATTCAGTAGTGAGGTTATGGTTAGCTTTAGATTCAGCCTTGCTTACCAATTGTACTCTAATGACTAGTTTAAAGGGAATTTTATCCTTTGAGACAAAAATTGAAAAACTTAACCTCACTGTTGAATTATTGTTTCCTGTTGTTGTCACCTTTGTTAACAATCATTTTGACCAGATAGTCCCCAACTGTTAAATCCGTAATCGAAGCTACCAAAACGCATCTCTAAGATTGGGTACAAAAAAAACTACTAAACAAATAAATAACATACAAAAAAGTAATCGCTATCATCTGTTCTTGTTAATTGCGTTAATTTGCATTTGAAAACATAAGCAGCTACCGTTTTTTATACGAAACCAAACTTGCTGTTACTGACACTTAATACAGCCTCTATAAACATCTGTCTGTTTCACCATACTGTTGGAGAAGGTATCCGTTCCGGAAACGACGCACACACATACACATGAATGCAATCGAAACGGTATGCCTGCGTGTACAAAACGAAGCAAAACTTTTGTCTTTTCAGATCTGTGTACAAGAACTACTTTGTGGTACAAATGGTAGTGGTTTGTAATAATTTTCTGTTTGCTACCCAGTTTTGTTATTGTTGATTCAGCTATTGCTTGCCTACAGTTCGAAATAAAGTTCGTAATTTGCTCCTCTTTTACTACGGTACAGTTATCACTTGTAGTTACATACAACGGACCTTTGAGATAAATTTGAAGTTTGATCGAAAAGTTGACCCATTACCCTACTTGTGACATTCCCTGTCGTATTTATAATGTAATTCTCATTAGCTCATTGTTCATGTCGAAAATGCAATAAAACTAGAACAATTCTGAACCTCCACCGTCAATACAGAACTACGACAATAAGTCGACTTCATCAATTGGGACAACGGCATCATCGGCCTCAACAGGATCCACTCCGTCGGAAAGTGAGGAAGCCGTCCTGTTAAGGGATTGGGATTTTGAACGATTCTTCCCATCCAATGAACGGCCCCGACCACAGCAACGTCATTCCATGTCGGACAAGTCTTCCTCCTCGTCGCCGGCAGAATCCAGCAGCCGATTGAACGGCTTTGACAAATTCCGCAAGGAACGCGAAAATAGTAAAGTTTCGAATCTTGCCTTCGCCGAGAAGCGAAAGGTTGAGGAAATGAACAACAAGATTCGACTGGAGGAGCGAGTGAAAAGTGAAATCTTTGCAAGGCAATACCAAAAACAACAATCTCCCGGAAAATCTAGTCCTGGTTCGTCCACTAGCCAACAGAATCCACCACAACCGCAACCGCAGTTCCTTAAGCAATCTCACAAACGTCAGGACTCTGACTCTAAACTTTCTCTTAATTTCGTACGAGGCTTTCGCCGAGAAAACTCTGACTTCTTTCCACTGTCCAAGCGTCACTCGGCTATTTTGGGTGATCAAAACGCACCTAGCAGTAGCAACGGAAGTGCCAAACAAATGTCGACCAGTGCAGTCCAGCAACAGCAACGATCCAGTGCCATTTTCTCCCGTAACCGTACTAAGGGTGAACCAATTCTTATCGATTTTACCGTAACGAAACGTGCCGACGGAGAAGTTATAAGGTCAAGTACCCCACCGAAAACTTCGGTTGCAAACGGTTCGCAACAATCCAGCGCTGCTCCGGTCCGGCAGGCTACTCCACAAGCACGCAACCTGGACTTCCTGCGACCTCGTCGGGAGAAAACCGAATCGGTGATTTTTGTGCGTAATTCGCCAACGCGACAGCAACTGTTTGATAGTCAGGTAAACCCACACAGATTGTCTCCTTGTTCACACACACAAACAATCCCACATACTATCTAAAAGTCAGCCCGCTCCTAATGATACGAGACAAACGAAAGCAAACGCGCCTTCCTATCGAGTGCCAAGGACAATATATCTACCAGATAACGACGCTCATAGCTATCCCCGTTCCTTCTAGGCTTTTTCCGCAGGCACTTCCGCAATCCCACATGAATAAAAGTTCTCAAAATTGACGTACCAAAGAGACCGGTTTAATGCTAGTAACTACACAAACAAAGTAGAAATAGCTGCCTTTGCTAATGGTCATTTCATAGTTCATTTTTTTCACGTGTGGCTAACGACCAACAGAAACAGAATAAATAAATCCCACCGCAAATTCATAGCACCATTTCCTTATCCCACGAAAAAAGTTTCCACTGTTTCCTTGTTTTAACACCGTTTTAGTACATATTCATTAAAAAATAAGTTACTCTTACCCATTGGATGGATCTGAGCATGAATCGTAATCAGTCTGAATTCCTTCGATTGTCTTTGATAAATCGCCATTATTTTCAAGGCGACTTCCAACGCCACTAGAGAGGGCTAACGACCGGTCAAATTTCCCATCTAATCCAGAACCATTTTTCACAGTCACTCGTAGCTCGTGCCATATTACATACATATGTGTGCTTTCGGAATAGCCAATGTTTGTGTCTCATCGCTCTGTTTGCTCGTGCGTGTGTGTGATGTATGTGTAATTACTGTTTGTTACTAAGTTTAGTGCATCGACAACTAAAAAAAACTGCATTTGTGTGTCTAATATAAACTTTCGAAAAGGTGATCAAACTAAATGAGCATTCAATGCTATTTGTTGTTTCTATCTGTTTAATTTGAGAAAAAATGGCAGTTACATCTGTACTTGCTCCCACATAAAAGTGTAAATAACTAAATATATTGATCTGACCCATGATTCGGAGAGTCTTTTACGTAAAAGATGATCATGAATTGAGTAAACTTTTATTCCTTCTACGCGTACAATGTAGCACACAGAGCTTTACAAGTAGTAAAGACTGTATCTTGTCAGCGTCCCGTTAAAATAAAGTTTTCTTTCAGTAGTCAAATACAATAGGCGGGGATGTCATATTTTAGTTAAGCTGAGTCTAAACAAGTGTCGGGTGTATTTTGCCAGTCTACATATGATTTAAAGGTTATGTAATATCTGCCTCTCATATAGGCTTAAGAGACCTTTAGATTCGAATTCGGTATTAATTGATTCGAATTAAGCCGATTTTAACCAAAGGATTTCCTGGCTTGGCAAAATGTAACGAACTACAAACCTAACAAAGTCGTCGAAGAAACGCTGTAGAAAATTAAACTTTCAGACTACAAAATATAACTCATTAGTAAGCTTTTGGCATTTTTGTTTCATTCAACTTCAATACCATAACCATCTACTCGCACCTTATGCCTAACTCCACTCAAAAAGTTTTGTACAACCTATCTGCAGCTTCTTTTGTACGGAAATCCACATTTTCTTCATGTCTTCCTCAGACTTGACCTCCTTGGGATGCTTCCGTAGTGCCTGCGTCATAATAGCTTAGTATTTTTCGACGGGCCTTGGTTCCGGTGCGTTGAAGGCGTTCATAGCCTTGGGTATGAAAGTGACTCCGTTGGCTTCGTACCACTTCAATACATCCTTTGAATATTGGTACGAAGGTAGATCCGCCCAGAAGATCGTAGGCCCCTCGTATTGCTTCGACAGAGGAATCAGATGCTTCTGTACACACTCCTTGAGGTAGATCTGCTCGTTTACAGTCCCGGTAGTTACGAACGGCGCAGTCTATTTGCCACATGATGTATTTATAGGCCAAATCATGTATTTCTTGGCAAACTATGAAAGTTTCTGCATGCTTACTTCCTCCGGAACATTAAACTTGGCTGGGCGGTGAAGTACAGTAGCCCCGGAAACTGCCGGAAATCCGCCTTGACGTAAGTCTCATCATTCATGATGAGAGAGTTGAGGATTTTCCAGGTGCTTGTGCAAAATAAATTCGCTACGTTGCTTTTCGGGCGACGCCATTTTTTCCAATTTTCGAAAAACTGACCGCGATAAAAATAGACTGTAAACAATACATTATAAACTACTTCTATTCAAATTTTCAAGAGAAAATAACCAATGGGTAATTTTCTACAGCGTTTCTTCCGTGGTGCAATTTAATGTGAGACACCCTTTACTATTCACATTTTTAATTTGATTACCTTTCTCTGCAACTTCCTTCGTCTATTGTAACGATTAACGTTACAAAAAAAATGTTATCTGACTTCATTGTTAAGTCAACACGAAACATACGAGCTTAGTTTTCAAATTTTGCCGATAAATGTTAATTTTTTCCTCAACAAAAAGTAGCTGACCTACTAAAAATTTATCTGCCGGATGTCCGGCACACGTAAGCAAAAGATTCGCTTGTGTCGGACGACGTCGATTGGACAATTCTCGCGTAACTTTTTAAAAGAACCTAAGAAACTTAAGAGACTGTCTTTGATGTTTCTCTCTTCCGATTATCACAGCGACATAAATGCATTTCAACGCACGCGATAAGCGCAATGATAAGCGGAAGAGAGAAGAAAAGAAAAGAATTTCCCAGTATTATTTAACCATTCTGAAAAGTTATGCGAGAATTCTTATTTTTCCGTAACAGAAAACAAAATTTATTTTTTTACTTTGAAAGGATAAAATGTTAAATTAAAAAAAATATTCCTGGATTGCCGAAAAATTCGCTTATATTTTCATAAAAAATATTTGTTCTACAACACATGGTTCAAGAGCTACAACAATAATTAAGAGAATGAGAAGCGTTTTACGACCACAAAACTTAGTTCAATGGAATAACAAAATAATTTCGAGGGGAAAATCTGACGGTTTTCATACCGTTTTACCAAATTGAATTTTAAACTCAATTCTTCGGAAGTCTAATGGTTCAAGTTTACCACAAAACCGAATGTTCAAATAGTTTAAGTCTGCATGAGAACATCAACGAATGGTAACATTTTGTTACCGCAGCATGTTCAGGCAAGTTCTATATATATTTAAAAAGAACTATACATGTATACCTGCATTGTAAATATATGTGTGCGTTTGTAAATTGTAAAGTGTAAATAATCGGAATGAAACATAAGTCTGTTTTTGTAACTAACTAAATCGCCATGTATCTGCCATTTTACTAACCCCCCGGTGCCTACCATAAACTTTTGAGGGAAAAGTATTGTCAAAAAGAGCCGTGGATAGTCCAACTAAAGTAACAACAACGCCCGGAGGATCGACGAGGTCGCAATACTCTCGTCCCTTACTGTGCAAACTGCATTTGAGCGTTCATACTTGAAAATTCAGTGAATTGTATTGAATTGTACGAAAAATCAAGTTTTTGTTTTACACTACCGTAACTACGATAAGTCAAATCTCCACCATTTGTATTACCAAAGTTAATATTGGAACCACACCAGATCAATCAACTTTTTTACAGGACTTTTTCTTCTTTTACCTTTTAATCTCCTTGGTATTTTGTTTTGTTTTGTGACACACCACTTTCGCTTTGATAATCTCAAATAACTCACCAACTACTTTGGAGGCCTGTGTTCGTGACGAAAGATAATCGAGAGTTCGCACACTGTATTTTGTTCGAATCACCTATTTATTATTCTACTACTAACGGGACTTTTGTCACCCTTTCATGCAGCTATCGAAGAAAACACTCTAAATTATATATTTAATCGAATCTAACCTCAAACCCACCGCTTAACCGCAAACTAATCCGAATCCGCGGAACGCCTGAAAGCAAGAATCCGATCTTTGTTCGGTTTAGAATCTCGGTAATACGATTTTTGCTTTTTGTTGAATTTCCTTTTTTATTTTCTTTACCGAGCTATGACCTAACCTCAACTGATTAGTAGTCAAAACAATTTTCGGTTATCCTTAAAAATCGAACTCACATAGCCTGTTTTACCAGTTTCTAATTATTAATCTTTGAACTTTTTTCCACCAAAAAAACAAATGATCAGAACCGCGCCGGCGAGAACAGCAGTTTGGGTACACCAGGGCAACGAACCAGCAGTGTCCTGCCGGATCTACTCAGTCAAGCATCGCCAGCCACTCCGCCACGCCATGACAAATCAGCCAGTGAAGAGGTTAGTATCATTTTCCATAGATCGTATAGCCCATTGACACGCAGAAAAATCATAACACAATCGCTTCAATACCACCGCCGCCTTTCCTGAACGTCATCATATTCACTGCGAAGCGAATTAACATTGCTTCTGCCGAAGCTGCCGATCAGGCAGGCAGCAGGGATGCTGCAGGAACTGTACTCGGCGAGAATCGAACTGCTGCTGGAGTACTGCCAGTCAGTTTTCTTGCTGTTTACAACCTGCACAACTGCATCATATCATGCTCCACCCCACACACACAAACACACACACACACACCCACACCCCTCGACCATGTCCACCTGCTTCCGTTTGTTACTAAAACCAAGGAGTGCTGAGTATTTTTGCAGTGAAAGTAACACCCACTTGACACGTTTGTGTCCCACCCATCCGAAAGTACACTTTTCAAATGCTCTCTCGTTGCCACCATCAAGTATTGTAGTGTTTTGTTCAGTAATATATTATTACTTATAATTATTGTACAATTATTTGTACTTAAGTTGACTTGCCGTGTCGTTTGTTTTGGTGTATGGTTGGTTTTATGCAGTTGAAAAGAAGCAGTTAAGTTCATCCGTATGCAGACTGTTAACTTCGCCAATACGAGCTGTCGACGTAGGGAAACCAGATAGTTTAAGTTTAAGAAATTTAACATCAACAAAAGGCAATAAATCTGATTTGCTTTTATCTCCAATAATTTTGTTGCAATCTTTCCGCTCCTGAGACCAGATTTGCTTTTGAACTGATGGCTGTTTGTAAGTAGTAAAACCTTTAGAAATTTCCAAACCTAATTCGGATAAAGTACGGAGTAAACCATATTAACACCATTTTAACGATTACCAACCTACAATTATTGTCATCACAAACATTGTTTCTATAAACATGAAGCAGAAGAAATGTAGTTTTTCCATAACATAACTAATCAGGCTCACTAACATTTACCTCTATTTTTCTTTTTTTTGTAGTGTACATTTGACTAGTATATTAGATTGGATACTTTTGTTACTATTTTTTTAAACATAAATTGTTCTAATGCGGTCATTATGGTATTTAAATCATTTTGTTTTTTTCAAATCAACCACCTGAGTGAGAAAGTAGACTACGAAACTAGGTTGCTCCACCTACTGTTATTCTGGTCATGGCTTTTATTCTCCAAATTCTGGATAAAAAGTAAAGGTTTTATAACGCTTTTTCTCCCGGAAGGTTTGAGTTCACTGCATCTTCTTTTGTCTGTGTCTTTCCACGTTCTGGCGTGTGGCTTACTTACTTTATCTTAGTGGCAACGGTCCGTTACCGATCCTGCGCCAAACGAATTATGGTCCTCCAGTACTGTCGGTCCTGGGCTGCCGGTCGCCAATCCCCAAGAACACCAGCTGAACGTGTATCGTCTTCGACAGCGCACACCTATCGGGTGCGGGGTCTGCCTCGGAGTCTACGGCCTCTTCCTGGTTCTCTGCTGAAAATACTTTTGGCTACTCTTTCGTCGGGCATTTTGGCCAAGTGCCCAGCCCACCGCAACCTGCCGCATTGTATGTACTACCTTCACTATATCAGCATATTTGTATACTTGGTACAGTTCGTGATTCATGCGTCTGCGCCACACTCCATCTTCCATTTTGTCATCAAGTATGGATCGTAGAATGTTACGCTCAAAAACCCCAAGCACTCGTCGATCAGCTTCCTTTATCGTCCATGATTCATTCCCGTAAAGCGTCACCGGGAGGATTAGTGTTCTGGAGAGCACCCGTTTTGTGCGAATTTGCGAACTACGGGACTTCAGCTGGCTACGTAATCTGTAAAAAGCCCGATTCGCGGCTGCAATTCGTCATTTCACTTCACGGCTTACACCGTTGTCACAGTTCACGAGTGTAGCAAGGTATATAAATTCCTCCACTACTTCATATCGTTCCTCATCTAACTCCACCTCGGCACCAACACCACTTGGTCTCCCACGTTCCCTGTCTGCAATCATGTACTTCGTTTTGCCGGTGTTAATGGTAAGCCCCAATCTCGCCGCTTCTCTTTTAAAAGGCCTGAAGGCCTCTTCCACTGCTCTACGGTTGATTTCGATGATATCGACGTCATCCGCAAAACCAATGATCCATTCCTTTTCCACGTTTGCTCTTCGTATTGCTCCTTCCAAGGCGATGTTGAAATGCAGGTTAGAGAATGCATCCCCTTGCTCCAGTCCATCCAACGTCACGAAAGCGACTGAGGTCTCACCCGCTATTCTAACGCATGATTTCAGCATGAATCAACGTAACTAGTTTCGTTTGATTGAATCGTACACCGTCTTAAAATCCACAAACAGATGATGTGTCTGCAAGTTGTACTCCCGGAACTTGTCTAGTAACTGACTGAACATCTAATCCGTCGTAGAGCGACCCTTACGAAAACCAGTTTGGTACTCGCCGACGAAGGACTCTGCTAATAGTCTCAGTCCGCACACGCAATGTTCTCCTCATTCATCACCCTTCTACATTCATCGTCATACCAGTCGTTTCGCTGATTCTGTGCCACGTGCCCGATGTAGTTCTCCGTTGTACTACTAATGGCTGTTTTAATGTTATTCCAGCAGTCCTCGAGAGGGGCTTCGCAAAGCTCCACCTCTTCCGGTAACGCAGCTTCTAGGGAATGCGCGTAATTTACGGCAACGTCTGACTGTTTCAGTCGCACGAAATTTAACCGAAGCTGGCGTCGGTACCGAATGTGTTTTGGGCGCATCCGAGTAGTTGTCCGAGTCAACATTAGCGCCTCGTTAGGATGTGAAGTCATTGATATCTGAGTAGTGTCGACAGCCGCTCAAAACGTGGTCGATCTATGGTTCTGTCTGATTTGGTGACTTCCAGGTGTACTTGTTCAGGAGTCTATGCTGCAAGAAGGTACTACGTACGACCATGTTCTTGGAGGTGGCAAAGTCGATAAGTCTTGGGCTTATTTCGTTGGTTAGCGAGTGTATGCTGACTCCTTCAATCATCCCTTTGTATTCCTTTTTCTGGCTTTCTTGAGCATTTAAATCTCCGATGACGATCTTGTTATCGTTCTGGGAGGTGGTCGTATTCACGCTCTTACTGCGCTTAGCATTCCATGTTGTCATTATCGGTATTATTGAGGTGAGGGCTGTACACGATTATGTTTATATTGAAGAACAGGCCGCTGTACGTGCACTTTCGAGAATTAATTTCCGCATCTCGCCCAAAAGCAAAGCAAAGCCTAGGTGCGATATTCCGTTATCCGAAACTTGACCTTTTGTTTTAGAGTACAGGACAATTGCAGGGCCAGTTGCTACGATCCTATTGACTCTAATAGCCTCTCCCAGCCAAAATTCGAACATACGACGACTGGCTTATTAGGCCAGCATCATACCTCGAGGCCAACAGGGAGGCCTCCACATCTCGTCCATCACTATGAAATCTGTACCCAGCTCATGTGTATTGCCGCAGTTCTGGTAGATGGTATGTCCATCTCAGTACGTACGTACCGTTGAGCCCAACCAGCAAGCTTTCTTTAGCGCAACGACGTCGTACTTGCGGCTCTTCATTACGTCAGAGTGCATTCAAGTGAGAGATAGGCAGTTTCACGTCCCGACCTGCGGCATCAACCCACTGTCTCGGCGGAGGACCGATGAAGCTCAAAGGAGTTCTCCTCCCCTGTCAGCATTCGACCTTTACATGCTCGAAGACAACCTGGAATATCCTGGGCCGTCAACGCAAACCAGCTTATTGGTATCGCTCAACCCTAGAAACACCAAATTAGCAAGGTCTATGGTCGTCGGGGACCGAACACAGCGAATCTCTACATTACCAGAATCTTATTAAAGGCTACCTGAATTGTTTGGTGGTTCTACTTATTCGGTAACAGCAGTGCTGAAAGTCGCAGGGCGGTCAGGGCCCGCAAGACAAAAGATGCGCTTGTTGCGAAGAAGCCATGCAATATCTTCAGGCGTAGAATTTAGTCGGCAGAAGAGCATCTTGGACGTCTTCTAGGTCCAAGACCTAGATCTGTCCTAGGTCTGTAGTCAGATCAGTATTGGAATAATCCTCGGAGAAAATCTTTGTTTTGATCTGCCCTGCGACCTCCACCCGGTTAGTTATGCCGAAAGTAGAAATCCCGAATCACTTTTTGGCTACTTTTGTCTTAGCTATACTCCATTAGCATGTCTTTTACGAGTGAAATTGCTAGCATGTGTATTCTGACTTGTCTTTTTATAAAAAAAATCTTAGGGACATAGATGCCGTCTTGACTATTTGAAACCAACTCGTCTGCACTGCTGAGAAGTTGCAACAATCCCCGAGAGCGATTGAATGAACCTGGGAGTGAAGGTGCTAATGCGTGCTGCCGGGTGTTCTCTCTCCGAGAGTACAGATTTAAACAAGGTTTTCATTTTTCTCGCCTTGGATCTTGTTAGGCTCTTGTTCTCTTTTTGCGGACCTTCCATTTTAAGGTTTGGCCTAATTGCGATTTTAATTCCGTCATTTTTAGCAGAGTCGGCTATTGAGGATCAAAGAGCAACACTTCCGAAAGTCAACGAGAGGAACGTTGTCCAGCTGATGTTCCACTCCCAAGCTCATAGAGTCATGCTTTACCTCGCATTGTTCCGACCGTCCAGTTAGCTTCGAGGTACGATGCTAGTCTAACAAGCCAGTCGTCGTATGTTCGAGTCTCGGCCAGGCGGTGCTTGTTAGATAGAGTCAGTAGGATCCTTACATTGGCCCCGTAATTTTCCTCTACTCTAACAGCCGGCTGCGAAGTCTGTCGATAAAGAAGGGTAATGTCTAATAACGGTTTAAGCCCACGACTTTGCTTTTTGTTTCGACAAAGTGAAATGTCTTTCAGAGACCCGCATTAAAGGGTAAAATGCTGTGGAGCCCGACCTAACAAGTTTCGTTTGTAGCCGGGTGTTTGTTAAACTTCCAATCATTCATTTATCAGAACGGGTTACATAACATCTTACTTTAAGAGTTTAGTTAGTGAAGTCTTTACATAATAGGCATGGATGACATTCTTCTTTAAAGGGATTTTAATTGATAGGTCCATTTCCATATGAAGGTCCCAAAGCATGAAATCCTGTGGCTCACATTCTTATTAATTGTTTCTTATGTAACTAAATCATCCGTGTGAATGCCACAGCGATTTGATTGAACTGCCATGACGTTTTGCGTGAGCAAATAAAACTTATTCTATTAACTGGTGGCAACTAAAATTTTGGAATTTTTTCGCGGCCCTTATGCTCAACAACAAACGAGCTCAGACAGAAATGAGAGTATGTATGTGTAAGCTCTCTCTCTCTCTCCTCTTTTTGTTAATATTTTTTGTTTTGTTTATGCTTGCCCAGTTTAGCTAAAAATGGCGTTGAAGCAAAAAGCATTTCGGGAGCGCGTTGTACACTTCTGCACTTGTTGCAGGTCGTTAACAGAAATCTCGACAAAAAGTATACGGTACAACATATAAAAAGCAAATATGTTGCGGCTTTGACTGTTTACCATATCCTAAGATGCCCAACAACTATACGCAAGCAAGGTAGTGGAAGACCAGTCAAAATTATGGACGCAGAAGGACGTCGTTCTCTTTCTCATTTCTTCAACAACAAGTCCTCTGGTTTGACCATCAATTACGATGCACTAGACGAATGTTTGAAGAAAATTTTGATTCCGTTTCTCAAAAACATCATGCAGATGGACAATACGTGTTTTGGTCGGATAGAGCATCATCGCATTACGCCAAAAAAACACAATCGTTCCTTTCCCATTCGATCCCATTTTTACCCAAAAACCATGACCCGAAAAATCTGTCTTAGTGCGCCCAATCGAAGTTTTCTTTGGGATTTTGAGTTCCTTGGTGTACATGTCCTTGGTGTAAATATCCGCCGAACAGCCGATTACGGACCGTTTTCAAACGTGCACTAATTTTTTCCAACAACAGATAATGAATCTTTAATTTCGGTAAATCTTCATGTATCTTTGTCTTTTTTTTTGACAGCTTGAGAAAAAAATTCCAAAATTGTAGTTGCCACTTGTTATTTATTTAACAGATCAAGAAAGGGAAACGCGGAATGACATATATTCTTGGGTCAAGAAAAATTCTTTCGCGTTGTGTCTGTGTTTTCTCTGTGTTTCTGTGTCTGTGGTTCTATGTCTTTATTTCGTGCACAATT
This sequence comes from Sabethes cyaneus, assembly GCF_943734655.1. Lineage (NCBI taxonomy): Eukaryota > Metazoa > Arthropoda > Insecta > Diptera > Culicidae > Sabethes > Sabethes cyaneus. The sequence goes on along the minus strand of NC_071354.1, from coordinate 205,702,501 downwards.
CGATTCGTTAGTTTTCCAAGAATCTTTTTTTCAAGCGTGTTTTTGTTTATAATTGCAAACACACTGGACTTAAATAAATTGTACCGGTCGCATTTTTTCCTGAAAATGTTCTTCAATAGTGTGGTCTATCAGTATGAGACTTGTAAATGACAACAACTGGCTTAAACCTCCAATAAGGCAATAAAGTGGGAGGTAGATGAAGAAGCTGGACGAGCGAAGATCACATATCATTCTCTGACGCCATTCTGGAATTCAGAATGCTGACTTTTGGTTTGCTGATAATGACCGCAAGATGGAAAGATATTCTGAGGCAGTAGAGATTAGTTATCCCTAGTATCTTAATTGAAAGTCAACTTTCTCGGCGTTTTAATGAATAACCGTAGTGCTAAAATATATAATATTTTGGAAATAAATCCTTTTTTCATTAGCTGTGATTAATCCTACTCGACAGGGTAAACGGGAAGAAAAAGATATTGCTTCAGAAAGCTATAGATATTATACTTAATAGAAGCAAAAGACTTCTAGGTTCAAAATAATAGCAGTAGGGTGTCAACATTTGAGCTAATGTATTATACAGTTTACATCACCAGCAAATGATTAAAACTCATACTAACTAACTGATTTAGCAGTCAAAAAAGAAACATCAACTCCTTTACTCCTGCCTTTATCTGTATAAACATGCTTAGTATTAACCAACTATTTTCATGCAATCATTTTTCGCATTCAGTGCAAACAATGCTCCATGCTGCAACCGCATCTATATACTTTACCGTTTATCGCTTCATTTTGCATGATTCACATAATTATTTTAAATTTTACAGCTTCTCCTAATTTGCTTGATTTACTAATTTAATTTTTTGGTTTTCCTCAACCTCATCGCGAAACAATTGAAATAAATAATAAACTACAACTACGCCAACTGCCACCATCAACTACCACTACAACTGCCACTTGTTCAACAATGAAAAATCTGAAACCAAATTACAGTATCGAGCAGCCGTCAGTTCCTCTGCCCATTCCACACCATCCAAGTCCTTCGTTGGCGTCGCGAGCGTCGGCGCCATCAACAGTAACAACAACAGCAACAGCAATAACATTTTTATCCATAGCAGTAACAATCATAACAATAGTAACAACCACCAGCTGCTTCACAGCCACGGCGCTGGTGGAGGTGGTAATGGCAACTCGTCGCCTCATTCGACGGTGTCGAATTCGTCCAATTCCTCCCGCCACAACAGTCCCAACCATTCGATTAACATTAGAAATCTGAACAACCACAATAATCTTTTGCATAGTAGCAATAATAACAATCATTTACCTCCCTATCACCATCATCTACAACAACAATTGTTGCACCATCAACAATCGTCACAACCCGCATCGTTGAACTCCGTCTCCGGTGGACACGGTGGTGCCGCTCCGCCACTGCCCCCGTACGCGCTGGCCTTGCAACAGAAGCAGCGAAGTTTCCTCACGTTCGGTTTCAGCGCCGGCTCCGGCGGATCGAGTGCAGCCCGACGGGAGAGCCACGTCAACGTCAATGTTACGCCCACATCGCACGATGCCGCCAGCGATACACCGGAAATCCGCAAATACAAGAAACGCTTCAATTCGGAAATTCTATGCGCCGCCCTGTGGGGCGTCAATCTGCTGATTGGAACCGAAAACGGTCTCATGTTGCTGGATCGGTCCGGACAGGGAAAGGTGAGCCGAAGCTGCTTGCGTTCAACGGCCTAGTAGAATACTGTTTGTTTGCTTTCAGGTCTATCAACTGATATCGCGAAGAAGATTCCAGCAGATGGAGGTACTGGAAGGTCAAAACATTCTGGTCACAATATCCGGCAAGAAGAATCGCGTTCGAGTGTACTATTTGTCGTGGCTCAAATCGAAGATCCTGCGAACCGATGGGATGGGCGATGTAAGCTGAAGTTTTAAAGGGAGTGAATTTGATTTAAAGCAATATTTTATTTTTGGACAGCAACAAGTGGAACGCCGGAACGGTTGGATCAACGTGGGCGATCTGCAGGGTGCAGTCCACTTCAAAATAGTCAAATACGAACGCATCAAGTTTCTGGTGATTGCGCTCAAGGACTCGATCGAGATTTATGCCTGGGCACCGAAACCGTATCACAAATTTATGGCATTTAAGGTACGCTGGTTTTTGTTTTTGGTTCTAGTATATTGATGGTGATTAATAATGATTGATTGCGCGCGTTTGTTTTTTCAGAGTTTTGGTGAGTTGATGCATCGTCCTCTACTTGTTGACTTGACCGTAGAAGAACAAACTCGGCTGAAGGTGATCTATGGGTCGGCCGAGGGATTCCATGCAGTTGATCTAGACTCAGCTACCGTTTACGATATCTACCTTCCTAAACATGTAAGTAATAGTATGTAAGAGACAGAGACATATGAAGATTCGTGTATAATTTCTGGTACAGTTATGATTCATTGCAATAATTTTATTTTTTTCTCACGCCCATATCATGAACAATCGAACAAATTCCTGCAAATTTTCATGAACTTTCGTGTGCTATTTTTTCTATGTTTCTCTTGTTAACTTTCGAACTATTTCAAATATTATATATAAGCGTTGATGACTTACTAAGTCTATTGACACAATCTTTCGAGCGTGTCTCAGTGCCTCATTCGAAATGCAGTATAGAACCAACGGATTGTCAATTTTCGTTCCATTAAACAGCAATTCACCTTCAGGATATGAAAACAAAAAGTTTCCTTTGCATGGAAAACATACGAGTTTCATTTGAATTCCAATTTCTTGTCACTATTCTTCAGACTCAGGGTCCAATTTCGCCACACTGCATCGTAACGTTGCCCAACTCCAACGGCATGCAGCTGTTACTCTGCTACGATAACGAGGGTGTTTACGTCAATACGATGGGCCGGGTGTCGAAAAACATTGTTCTGCAGTGGGGCGAAATGCCGACATCAGTGGCGTACATCGGCACCGGGCAGATTATGGGCTGGGGCAACAAGGCAATTGAGGTACGTAAGAGTAACATTCTCCCATTTTACACCTACCATCAATTTGGTACTTTTACATTTGATTTTTTTCCTTTGTAGATCCGTTCGGTAGAAACCGGCCACCTGGACGGAGTCTTCATGCACAAGAAAGCCCAGCGACTCAAGTTCCTGTGCGAGCGGAACGACAAGGTGTTCTTCAGCAGTGCCAAAGGTGGTTCATCCTGTCAGATATACTTTATGACGTTGAACAAACCCGGAATGGCCAACTGGTAATGGCGGGCATCTGAACTCGCGTGCGACGTGTGAATGGGCTACATCAATAGTTGGTTGAGTGCTTGAGTTAGTGTAGAGCAAAACGATTACCCATATATTATTATACAAGATGCAAGAAAAAAACACTGTTAAGGTAAGTCATTTAATGGTGTTTTGCAAAATAGTAGGAGTTCTGGTTTTCTTCTCCCGCATGTAAGCTGAAGCTGGATCTGCGTAGTATATACAAGCACAGAAAGTAAATCATGTTAGTGAGACAAGTGTAAAGCAAAAGTCGTATATATTAATTATACTATTAACAGAGTAAGCGAATAGAACAACACGAATAGTCCTTTATTAAATGGTTTTCAAATCCCTTCCCGGTGCAATGGAAAGAAAAGCTCCCCCACGTAGTGTGGGAGAACCAAGAAAAGACATTTTCCAAGTCATTCTCCCCCTACAAGCATTCAATATAAATCCGCTTTTCCTGAGTATAGATAGATACAAGACACACATCCGTGGTCTACGTGTCCTCTTGCACTTGGCACACATCGAAATGAATCGAACAGCATTTGTTTAAAACCCATTTTTCGTTTTGTGAATTGGTGAATCCCGTTCGTCACACTGCGTTTTATTGTATGTTAAAAGCGGTAAATTTTAATGCGATTGCTACTGTGCGAAATAGTTGTCCGCTTAGTTTGCTGTAAATAAAAATAACGAGTCGCAATACGAACACATTTACCACTCTTTTTTATTCTACCCAAGCATTTCAGCTCCATGACTGTGTCAACTGCTAAAGAAAAGTTTACTGAACAGCTCTATTTCTTGCCGAAAATATTTTACCGTAGTAGAATTTAACCACAGTTATCAGTATTTTCGTTGGGTAAGCTGTTCAAATGATAATTTGAGTTTTATTGCACCCTTATGATAGTCTTTTGATAAATTTCATACATAAAAACCTTTATAAGTATACAATAAAACCCACATTGTTATTGGGCAAGTTGCTCGAAAAATACAATTGTGCATTTCTGAGAAAAATTGTTTTATTCATTTATGATTTTTTTTATATTAGAGTGGTTTTAACCCAGAGGGTCATTCACCAACATTTATGATTTCTTAGAAAACAATTTCTGTAACATGTAACTAGTTCAAGCATTACTTACGAAATTTTGGACAAAACCAATTTGTCTTCTGGCTTCCTTTTTCTTGCTCTTGTTCTCAAGATTTACAAATGTTTCCATTTTTTAAGACGACAGGCTGAAAATCTCAAATTTCTAATTTCTATTTGTTACGCTCAACAAGTGCCATTTTTTATCTGCTTGTTTAGATTCCTTCAGTGTGTTAACTGTTTATTTTTATTTGTGCAATATAAATTTTTACCAGAAAACCATCGTAGACCCCGTACTATCGAATTCCGGGTTCCGATAACCTTTAATACTTTTCTTTTCACGGTGAAGACTTTTCCTTTCCTTGATAATCTTCCTTTCCTTGATAATCTTTAAATACAGTAAAAGTCTGAAAATGCAGTCACTCTCAACATTCGAGTATATTAGTAAATTTCGAACAAAGAATTGCACTCATTGAAAAAACGTGGTTAAATAAAATCAAACTATAAGAAACGAACAGCCCATTTAGCAGAGGAATGTTTAACGAAACAAATATTAGAAGATAATACAACAATAGATAATTGTAAGACAGAAAGCTAGCAACATTTTTTTGAACAAATCAAATACAAATCCAATCAATCGAAACGATAGAGGAAAGAACTGTTATTGAGTTTTGTCGCCATACAGCAAGAATGAGAATCGTGTAATGAAATAAATGCCTTCAAACAATATGAAACCAGAAAAAACACAGTGA